>NW_022196038.1:210000-266892 GCF_008641045.1 Pistacia vera
TCTAGTGATGCATGAAATAGTAACTTGACTTTGTTATTGAGCATATTCCTTGACTTAGGATGTTAGCAATATTTCCTAAAATAGAGTTAATCAGATTTGAATCTTAGTAGTTTGAAACAATATGTCTTGATAAGTTGTGTGAACTTGGTGACGAAGCATGATTGAGCAGTGTATAACAACCCTTAACCTTAAAAGAAAAAAAAATTGTTTCTCTTAAGCTAGTCCTAAATTTGGGTTTAAGCAAATTATAGAAACAGCTCCGAGTATCGACTTCTCATATCTTGCTCCATTTCCCAAGTAGCTTCTTCTATCTTGTGATTCCTCCAAAGTACTTTAACTAGTGGAATTTACTTGTTTCTGAGCTCTTTTACCTTTCTGTCAAGGATTTGAACTGGGCGTTCCTCATAAGCCAAATTATCCTGTAATTCCATGATGAGAATGCAAAATGTCATATTTACCCCCCTTAATGTCTACTCTTTTATACTTATTTGCTGCCTAAATATACTCATTATTATTCTATTTTGATTTAGGAGGCAAATGGAGGCTAATTGCAAAACAGAACTAATTAAGTGAATTCAGACAGTTTTGATGTAATTTTGTAATCTAGGCATAACTCTCTCATACGAGCTTCGATTGAGATTATTCAAAATGCTATGGAACACTCAGAAATAGATCTACAACTTTTAAGTTTTGTGTTTGTAGAGATACTCGCTGCATAAAGGTTTTAATCAGGCTTGAAGTTGACGCACCTGCACTGCTGACATTTTGGAACATTCTGCCTTGTCATGCAAGTCCAATAGGTAGTTTGTTATTGGAAGATTTGAAGACACGTGGCATGCAAGTTACAACTGGACACACAACTTTCCTATTTTGTATTAAGATTTTATTTTCTTTTCAATTACTCAGAATTAGGATAAAGGTGATTTTGGGATTTTTAGAATATTTTTAGGAGATTTAGATTTAGTAGAATTTGAATTCGAATTGGATATGAAGGGAGAGAGATCAGATTAGGTTTGACACACAGACCACGCTTCTTTTTTCCTCTCTCTGCAATTTTTCTCTTTTGGAATTTTTCGTGATGGCCATGTGTCACACCCAGCCTTCTGTCGGCTTGCCCGGCGGGCTTAGGCCCAGACCAGAGTGTGAATTCTACTCAGTACTATCCCCCCTTAAGGGATTTCTTCGCCTCATCCACCACTCGAACCCAAGACCAAGGGGTTATAGTCAATTGGGAAGCATGGTGAGTACCATCAGGCCAGATTGACTATAGCCCCTTTGTCTTGGGTTCGAGTGGTGGGGGAGGCAAAGAAATCCCTTAAGGGGGGGACAGTACTGAGTAGAATTCACACTCGGGTCTGGGCCTAGGCTCGCCGGGCAAATCGGCAGAAGGTTGGGTGTGACATTTAAAAGACGCCTTTTTATGTAACGGACCGCCTGGCTCTGACACCCTGACTGGCCCAGCCACAGAGTTCACATAGCTCCTTACGTGGCAGGTACTATCCCCCCCCCCCCCTTTAAGGGATTTCTTTCGCCTCCCCCATGGCTCGAACCCATGGCCAAGGGGCTATAGGCAAATGAGCTGGCCTGATGGTACTCATGGTGCTTCCCATTTGCCTATAACCCCTTGGGCATAGGTTCGAGCCATGGGGGAGGCGAAAGAAATCCCTTAAAGGGGGGGGGGGGGACAATACTGAGTAGAATTCACACTCGGGTCTGTGCCTAGGCTCGCCGGGCAAGCCGACAGAAGGCTGGGTGTGACATTTAAAAAGGCGCCTTTTAAATGTCACACCCAGCCTTCTATCGGCTTGCCCGGCGGGCCTAGGCCCAGACCCGAGTGTGAATTCTACTCAGTACTGCCCCCCCCCCCTTAAGGGATTTCTTTGCCTCCCCCACCATTCTAACCCAAGACCAAGAAGCCTGATGGTACTCACCATGCTTCCCAATTGACTATAGCCCCTTGGTCTTGGGTTCGAGTGGTGTGGGAGGCGAAGAAATCCCTTAAGGGGGGGGGGGACAGTACTAAGTAGAATTCACACTCGGGTCTGGGCCTAGGCCCGCCGGGCAAGCCGGCAGAAGGCTGGGTGTGACAGTATACTAGCTAGAGAGAGAGTAATTACACACACTACAGTTTAGTGAATGCAGAGAGAGCCATCCTAGTTTATGCCATTGTAACTAGAAAGAAGATGGATGTGGGTGAAATAATAATGGAGAATATAAGGCATACGACAAAACCAGTGAGAGCTAGCTATGCCTTCCCGTATATCATCATGGAGATTTGTATGAGAGTTGTAGTTCAGAAGGTAGATGATGAACCAATTTGTCATCTTGCCCCAATCCTCGACCAAGCCTATTACCAGAGGCTCCATGATAGACCTACCATTGGAGGAGCCATTTCGAGCTCGAAAAGACCAAGACCCACAACCACTGCCACATCACCTACTCCATCACCCACAACAAATGAGTAGTTACAACAAATCCTAAAAAAGATGAACATAATGGAAAGATGCCAAGATTGGATGGCAGATCAAACCCGAATGATGTACGAGATGCAGTACAAGTGCTACACCAGTCTAGGCATTGATGTATCCAACTTCCAATGGCAAGATTGGCAAGAAAAAGAAGATCAAATTCGTGATGATGCCATGGATGAGGATGATGACAATGAGGAGGGAGAGGAAGATGATAAGTAAAGGCTGAAGCACTTTTCTTTTTATTTTTTATTTTTATTTCTTTATGTTTTGTAAGTTGGAACTGATGTTGATTTCCTGGTTTTTAACTCTTTATTTTTTTTTTTATTAGATTTTAGTTTTAGTTCGATAAGGCTGGGATCAGGATGTAATTCTTTCATATTAATCAGTGAGGATATCTAACATATTTGGCACCATAGATTTTCATTTGTTTGACAGATGATGATGATGAGGAAGCTAAGGAATGGATGCCAGGATTCTGCACAAAAATCAGCCTCTACGGATTAATCAGGGGAGTATCTCGTAACCTCTACTTTTATTTTTCTATTCCTTGGATGTGCATGATGTGACACTAGGGACAATGTCATTTTAAGTTTGGGGACAGGAAAATTTTGAAAAAAATTTGTGTTTAGTTTGTTTGTGTTTTAGCTCGAAATTGTGTTTCTTTTTGTTTTAAGTTCTTTGATTGTTATTTGTTTAGTGTGTTTTGTTGTTGTTGCCTAGATGAATTGTTTTGTGTGTGTTGTGTGGTTGTTGCCTAGATGAATTGCATAAGTCTATGATGAGACTAGGATTGTTGGGATATTATTTATAGAAAATGCGAAGCATTGCTTCAAGTTAGGTTGGTTGACTTGATTTAGCTTGAGGTTTGTTGAGTGGTTCAACCACCATTTTCATTCTTTCAGCATGCTTAGATTCATTTTATGTGGTTAGGCAATTTTTCAGATTGTTTGAGCCTTTCTAGCCAACCCATGAATGAGTTGTCCCTAGTATCCTGTTTGAGCCTATTGATTTAATTGCCTTATTCTTCATGTACAACCAAAAATGTCCAAACCTTTCACCCTAAACACTTTATCATACCCTTTAGGAGAATTCCAAACCTCGTGTATAACATTAAAGAGTTGAGAGGCACGTGAAGAAGTGATGGATTAAAAAGTTCAAGTTTAGGGGTTGTAAGAAAGGGCAATCAACCCCAATTGTTTTTGTGTTATTAAAAAAAAAAAAAAAAAAACCTATGTATATAGTGGTATTTAAAGCTTTTAGATTTCCTTATGCATTTCTAGCACAAAACTAAGAAATACATAAGTTTGGGGGTTGTGAAAAAGATTGTAGAAGTTGGTTGGAAAATGAGAAAAAATGGGTTTTGTTGATGTTGCTCTTTGTGTTTACATGAGGAAAACTGAGTTCTCTTGCTTTGTTTTTTCTATCCCTTCTTTCGAGCCACTTACCCAAGCCTAACATTAAAGCAAACAAAGACCTTTTGATCCTTAGTGATGTCTAGTCCTCATTAGTGGAAAGTAGTTTGCTACTTAGGCTTATGGAGTCTACCACCATTTGATAAACTTCACATTTCTGCATAAAATAATTTGGGGAGTCAGAAGGTGGATTGAAGTGGGGATTACCTACTTAGGGGACCGATAGAGAAAGATAATCAATTTATAACTTCTTGGAGTGTTAAGCATTTTCTTGTAATAATGTATTTGCATTTGCAATCAATTCTAGGCATTTCTTTTGTGTTTGATTTAAATTTTCCTTTGCTTTTTCAATCTTGTTTTTTTCTATTGTTCTTCTTTTGTCTCATTTTGTGCCTGATCCTCGAGGATGAGCATACCTTAATTTTGGGGGTATTTGATAATCCTAGGATTATACTGTTTTTTTTTTTTATGTTTTTTTGTAGGATTTCGGATGCTTCTTATTAAGTTTTGTGCCTGAATTACTACTTAAATTTGTATATTTTACGTTTTAGGCCAAAACATGCAGTTGGAGCAAAACCGAGCAAAAATGAGTTTATGGACCCGGAATCAAGCAAAATTCAGGAATCAGGGGAATTATGATGTTCATTGGAAGCATTGTGAAGTTTGTTCCTATTGGGGATCATGAAGATCGAAGACTCAAACGAAGAAGCAAGTGAAGGGCAGTTCCATAATTTCAGCAAAGATTAGCAAGAGTTCGCTGTGGCAAGGTTCTCTCTTTGTCGTGGCAAGCTAGCCTCTAGATGGATGGTTCAGCAAAATTCAAATCGATGTCGCGGTAAGAATTTTCTTCGCCGTGGCGAAAACTGCAAAAATCTGTTTTTGTAGAACGTTGCGTTTTACTTGTATTGTGTTAATTCCTAGGGTTTTGGCTAACTATTTAAGAGAGACTTAGTTCATTTTTTAAGGGAGGTCGACATTTTTAGATAAGGGGAAGAGGAGAAGGAGATTTGAAGAATTTGGGTCTCCAAATTAGGGAAGAATTCATTCTTCTTTCAATTTCTAATACGTTGAACTCCACATTTACAGTTTATGAGATGTTTTTCTTTATTTTGAGCATGGACTAATTCACTTTTGGGCTAGGGTCTTGATGTAACTTGGATTACAGTGGTTTAATCTATAAATTTGTGTTGTTTTTTAGTTCTATTGCTTGGATTATGTGTTTACTCTTGCACTTAATGCAATTGGATGTTGGTTTCTTTTGATTCAATTGAATGTTAAACATGATGAGACTGAGAAGTGATTCATGTGTTAGCTTCTTACGTAGATTAAGCAAACTCTAGAGATAGGTTTAGCGATCTATGAAATCTTTATAAGATTCCATTTAGCTTAATAGACTTTGAACTATTAATCTTCATTTTGTTTGGTGTGGAAGCTTAATAGGGATAGGTAGGAAAATATAGCCTAAGAAGGTATATTCTGCAACTTAAGGAATTCGATTTATAATACTTGCATTTGAATTTGGAAGCAATAGAAATTGTAGGTTAAACTAGAGTATCCTAGTGAAGTCGAACCCTAAACTCTTTTGCCTTGATTTGAATTTGTGTTGATTAGTTTAGTTTTAATCTTAGTTGTTTGATTTTGTGTTTTAATTCTAGCTTTACTTTTCCCCACAATTCCAACATTTTTGTATTCTTCAATTAGTAAAAGAATTAGGAAACTGAGTAATTAGCACGCAATCCTCATGGGAATGATACTCTACTTGATCATTGTATTACTTTTTGCGACTAGTGCACTTGCTACATATGCATGTTTGTCAAATCATGTATCAATTACCGCGGCCATTTAGAATAACTAGTGTTTCCATCAACTAAACTAGCTTGTGGCGTGTAGCCTAGTCTAGTAACGAAAACCACCCATTAAGCACAAATCATCTTAAAGACAATAACCAATCTATACATGGGCAGGGCTACACATCAATCATTCCATGCCCAATCTTGTCTCTTACAATCAATCAACTAACATCAAGGTTGACCAGGCTCTAACATCAACTAAAGATTGAATTAAATGCAATGAATGAATCTAAAACATAATAGAATGGATCAAACAAATAGATTAACAATAAAACACAAGCCTTCAATTAGATTACATCAAATCCCTAGAAAACAAAATGCAACATAAAGGAAAAGAAACAATAACACTTGGAACCATAATCATGAAGAACAAAAGAGGAGGAGAGGAAGAGAACCTCCTCTCCTCTCCAAGCTCCACCTTTCCAAGGAGCCCCAAATGTATTCTCTCCCTAAAATGTGTATGTAAAACCAAAAACTCCTTAAAAATGGACTAAAGCTGCCTTTATATAGTGTTTAGACAAAATGGAAAATTTGTAAATACTGGTTGGCAAAATTAGGGTTGGAAATGTGAATTTTTTGCATTCTATGCGATTTGCGCCATGGCTCAAAGTTTTGCACTGTGGCTCAATTAAATTGCACCGCAGTTGAATTGAGCGTTTGTACAATCGTTGAGTCTAACGACGCAATTGCGTCGTGGCCTGATTAACTGCGTCGTGCCTCAATTTGGATTTCGTCGACTTTATGCCGCAGCTCAGAAAAGTGTTCTACGACTCAATTTCTATTTCGTCGTCTTCATGCCATGGCTCAGAAAAGTACGCTGCGGCTCAAATGTGGAATTTCACTCTTTTTCCACTTGCCTTGATTTATTAGCACTTGACGGGTCCAGGATCTCTGAACACCAACACAAGAACGAATAATCCATCTTTTTGCACCTGAATACCTGAAAACACAATAGAACCTGTGATTCTGGGAGATAACAAAATAAGCATGAAATCACATCGTAAATCATGCATTAAACCTTAAATTTCTTATAGTTTCACTCCCAGTGTGTATGGAATAAATCCGCTAACGAATGGTGGTGCATGTGATCCTTAGACTTGAGATCATCGGTTCGCCTTGTGAATCGATTGGTGTAGTTTGACACTAGCCCAACATAGTTCTATTCAAAGCTATCAATACAGTATTGATTGGCTGCATCGAGGAGTGTATCAAGACTATTGTGGATCAACAAAAGATTCACCACTCCTAGGTATGGGAGAAGTTATCTCACTACGCAATTTAGTAAATGACAATAACACTATATTTGTGGCCATAGTGGGATTGAGTTGCTGCTCAATCCAATTTATTTATTCGGTCATTAGTCTAGTAACTGAATACAAAGATATCGAAAGTAACTGAGGTTGAAACTATTTATGTACTTCAGTCTCGATGAGATAATAGATGATGAAAGGATTTGATTGCACAGTAACCATAACGTTGATAGGTAGCTATTTCATTGAATCCAAATCTATCAGGTGGTTGTGATGCCTTGTTAGGGGCCAATCTTGGTCTGAGTGTAGTAAGGTGATTAATTGGTGTTAATCGTGATACTACTCACTGCCGATATGATGAGGAGCCTAGAGGTCACACACTTAGAAGATAATTTAAGAATCTATTTGTACAAGGGGTATTTTCATCTTTTAGGACGAAAGGGTATTTTGGTAATCTCACAGTGTAATTAAATTTGCTGAGGTTGTTACTTGTATTTAATTTACATTAAAATTAAATTAGTGAGATTATATTTAAATATATGTATGCATATATTTAAATGAATTATTATTATTAATTAAATATTAATATGTTTTATAAATATATTAATTGATTTTAATTATAATAATAATTAATTAAAATATAAAATACCGTAACAAGGGTGTTTGGATACAAGAGTGGATTAGGGTTGGAGCCCATGTCTATTCCATATAGGAATAGGGTTTTAGCACATGCATAATATAAGTTCAAGTTGTGTTAAAGAAAAATTGATAATTCAATCATTATTATTGAATAGAAAAGGCAGTCGCCCCTTTACTCTCACTTTCTCACATTTCCCTATGTGTGAATCAAAGTTTTTTTTAATTCAAATTGATTCTTGAAGCCACCCCTTTGTTATAGCAAAAGAAAGGCTGGTTCTTTGGATTGTCTTCATGTGGATCAACGTTTGTGCCATTCTACATTGAATCGATAGCGAAGAAAATTCATAGACACTTGAAAGAGCCTCCAAATGTGTGGAAGATCTCTAATCCTTGAATGGATAGATATTATTTTGTGTAGAATTTTGATATAACATGTAAACTATATAATCTATACCCGGATCTTGGCATAAAAGGAATCGATTAATCCTCTTGATTTTAGTTTTTCCATTGCATTGGGTAGATCGATTCCTAATAGGCTCTAGGCGATATCTCTCGGAAAAGTCCCCCCGAAGGTTGGACGGCGATTTCAGATACCCCCTTCAGGTGTGGAATGTCCATTCCCCCTCATTATTTCATTGCCAATGTTTTGAATAGGTTTGGCATTGCTCCCCTCCAATTGTCAAGGAACTCATACATAATTATTCTAGGTATGTCCATAGTGTAAATGATAGCTGAGTTAGGCAAGTTATTAATGGAAGAGCTCGTCCACTTGTATAGGCTGAAAAAGAGTCAAGACCAATCATACTGCCTCTCTAAGGCGAGGAAAGTACATTTTAATAGTTTGGTAGGAGTCCCAAAGATGATTTTAAATTAGGACTCCCAATATTTTTTCTATGAGGTTGGGGAGACCGACATTTTTGCCTTGGAAGCTAGTAAGAACTCCAATCTTTGTGCGAATAAGAGGGTTTCCTAGTCTGGCAAGCGAACTAACCCTATATTCTCTTTGTTTTGCAGTAAACATTGAGCAAAACTTCCTCCGTAAAGCAAGCTTAGAGCGGCTTCAACGTTTTAGCAATCTTCCCAACAGTGAGCATGACATTATTGAACTCATCATGCTCTCTTGTTTGGCGGTATATCAATTTTATAGTGGTTCTGCAAAGTTCTGCACCATTTTTTAGAAAGGTAAGTGCTTGGTAGCTCATTGTTATGTCCTTATCTTGATAAATCACTGACAACTTATCTTTCTTTGCAGACATGTGGGCCGACAAACTAAAAGGCTTTAAGAAGAAAGCACCAACCTGTGGGGCTGCCAAGAAGTTGTCAATCATCCCAGCGAAGAAGTAGCCCATAGATACTGTCAAGGCGGCTGGGCAAGGTACCTCGTGGCCACTGCCCAGATGTAGCAGTGGTGAAATTGGAGAGGGCCCAAATGCAAAGAAGCCCGCGATTGCCTCCAAGGCAGTTGGGCAGAAGGGTGCCCCCAAGCCCCCCAAGGGCTCGGCGAAGAAAATCTTTGAGCAAGCTAGAGGCTTGGTGAAGAAGAAGATGTCTGAGTAGCAAGAGGGTTCGAGCAAGAAGAAATTGACTGAGCAACATGGAGGCTTAGGAAAGTAGAAAGTTACCGAGCAATAGGGAGGCTTGGAAAAAAGGATTATTGGGCATGCTGGTGGTCCGAAGGATATCTCAACCAAGAGAACGGCCAAGAAGAAGGTTGTTCTGGTGGGTGAGGCCATCATCCCCATTGGAAGGAAGTCAAGCTCGCCTCTGCGACATGGCAGAGGGAAAACAAACGAGGCAATTCTAGCCAAGCTTGACAAACTGATTAATGGGCTCCTAGAGCATATAGGCATTAGAGCCTTGGCGGCCAAGGAGGCCATTTTGTTGCAGACCTACGAGATGCTTAAGGCTGCCCCTCCTCATGAGTAGCTTGCTCGCACCTACAACTATGCCACCAAGGTATTGATAGTTCACCTTCCTCACATTATTTATAGACTTTCTTCTTTACTTCTCGATAATTATTTCTTTATTTTTAGGCTTGCACGGTGACCAAACTCCTTCTTGATGAGAGTTATCTTACCTTGGAGGGTAACCATGTGGGATGGCAAGAAGTAGAGAAGCTGAAGAATGATGCCTTTGTGAGGGCCAAGGTGGTGGAGAAGGAAAGGGAGTCATTGCGGGTCGAGCTTGAGTGGTTAAGGGAGTAGGCTGCGACCTTCGAGGTCAAGGAGAGATAGTTCCTTGATAAACTCTTAGTGAGCGAGGCTGCTTGGACAAAAGCTGAGGTGAACTTGACCAAGGCCGAGAAGGATCTAGCATAGCAGCGAAGTACCAACAAGAAGTTGAATTCCAAGCTTGTTGCGGCTCAAAAGGCCGCGTCAGACATGTAATCCAAGTATGTGAGCACCTTGGGCTAGCTCTTCCAAGAGAGCGAGGATCACAAGGAGGCCAAGTCAGTGGAAGTTAACCTCAGAAAAAAGGTTAAGGCCCTGAAGTCAGAAGTCAAGGACCACGCTTGGGAGACCTTGGTCTACTTGGTCTAGTAACTGTGGGAGGCCCATCCTTCGCTTTCCTTCCTTCCCACAGTCTACTGAAAGGAGATTGAGAGGATGAAAGTAAAAGCAGAGGGCTTGGAGTTCATTTATTCAGACACCTGTGAGTCCAGCTAGAGCGAGGATGAGGAAGAAAACGACAAAGAGGAAGAGGTTGCGATCAAGTAAGAGGTCGAAGACCTGACCCTACTAGCCTCGCCCCTAGCTGATGTCAGCAACCTTCCCTCGGTCGAGCCACCCAAAGATGCCCCAGCCCTTGCTCCCAAGGATGCTACTCACACTCTTGTTGTTGACACTATTCCAATGCCTACTGTTTAGACTGATTTTTTTTTTTTTTTTTTTTTTTTTTTTTTTGTTTAGTTTGTAACTAAACTTTTGCAATTAATGGAAATTTAGTTGTTCCCATTTTTGTCGAGTAATACTTGTTAGAGTAGGTGCTCTAGAACCAATCAATTATTGTAAAATTGACTCCATAATAAATGTATATTTATCAATAAAAGGCATATTCTTCTATATTGTGTATGTAATGATATGTCCTTAGGATGGTAGAAGCATGATGAGGGTATCAAGTGTTTCAAATCTTGATAGTGAGAACCCTATGATCACATATGGTCGCCATTCTAGAAACGTCCGTGGCCCCAGTATTACTCTAACAAAGGACATAGATAATACGGTAAGACTATCATAGTGTTGAACAACCCTGTTGAAAGGTAGTGACTGATCTCACTTGTCAAGGTTGTTTGCCGACAATCTGGTGCAACGCATGGGTGCTTGCTAGAGGCAAGTTCACTGGACAGACCCACCAGAGGATTCCATATGGATGGTAACCCTAGTGTCTATGGAATAAATCCTCTAATGGATGGTGGTGCATGTGATTCTTAGACTTGAGATTACCGGAGCCCCTTGTGCACCAATTGGTGTAATTTAACACTAGCCCAATGTAGTTCTATTCAGAGTTATCAATACAGTAGTGATTGGCTACATTGAGAAGTGCATCATGACTATGGTGGATTGACAAAGGATTCATCACTCCTGCGTACGAGAGAAGTTATCTCACTAGGTAATTCAGTAAATGGCAATGACACTAAATCTGTGGCCACAATGGGATTGAGTTGATGCTCAATCTAATTTAATATTCCTGTCATTGGTCTAGTAACTGAATACAAACATGTTGAGGATATCTGAGGTTGACACTATTGTTGTACCTCAGTCTCGATGAGATAACAGTTGATGGAAGGATTTGATTGCACGGTAACCATATCGTTGACAGGCTACGGTTTTGTTAAATCCGAATCTATCAGGTGGCCATGATGCCTTGCTAGGGGCCAATCTTGGTCTGTGTGTAGTGAGATGATTAATTGGTGTTAATTGCGATACTACTCAATGCCGATATGATGAGGAGCCTACGGGTCACACACTTAGAAGATAATTTAAGAATCAATTTGTGAGAAGGGTATTTTCATCTTTTAAGACAAAAGGGTATTTTTGTAATCTCACGGTGCAATTAAATTTGTTGAGATTGTTGCTTGTATTTAATTTTATTATTAAAATTAAATTAGTGAGATTATATTTGAATATATCTCTGTATATATTTAAGTGAATTATTATTATTAATTAAATATTAATATATTATTATATATTAATTGATTTTAATTATAACAATAACGGGTGTGTTTGGTTGCAAGGGTAAACTAGGGTTGAAGCCCATGGCTATTCCTAAATGGAATAGGGTTTTAATTGTTGCACTATATAAGTGCAACTTAAAATTAAAACATCGGAGAATTATTCATTCAATTAAAACCCTAGCCACCCTATCTCTCTCTCTCTCTCAAGAAGAAAACTTTTCTTGTTCTTCTTTCTTGATTCTTGAAGCCCTTGATTGTTCTAGCAAAATAATCAAAGGTTCTGCGGATTATCTTCGTGTCTACTTCTATGGATGCGATCCTACTTTGGATCGATTGGCGAAAAATCACATGAACAGTAGATGGTGAACAGTAACCGTAAACAATAGACGGTGAACAGTAATCGTGAACAACAATCATAAACAATGTTCCTATCCGAAGTCAGAGATATTTGGAGGAGCCTCGAAACGTACGTAAGTAGTCTATTCCTTGAATGGATTTACTTTATACATATTTTCTTTATAAATATGTAAACTGTGTAATCTATACTCGGATCTTGGCAAAGAAAGGTAATTGATTTATCGATTGAATTTTTGTTTTTCCGCTGCTTATGGTAAATCAATTACCTAACAGTGGTATCAGAGCCTCGGGTATTAGATTATGTTGTTTAATTGATGTTTGATAACATGTATATTTGTTTGATAACATTTTATTGCATGATTTGAAGTGTTTTTTTTTTTTTAAATATGGAAAAATTATGTATGTTGAATGTCTTAATTAATCAATTGATTAAATAATGTGTTAATTGAATGAGGATTAGTTGGTTGGTAACCTGGTCGAATGTTTAAGCATTCGATTTGATTTGGATCCGTGTCATTATGTGAAAAATTGCAAAAGACGTTATTGTGCCTAATTCATTGTTTTGCGGCATTAGCTATGGCGAAATAACACTTCGCCGCAGTGAGATGCAAAAATTGAATCAGCCGTGGTGAAATAAACCTTCGCCACAGTGAAATTCTAGAAAAGTTGATCTACCTGCGGCGAAATAAAACTTCACCACGGCATAAAACTCTCTGGAACGATTTGTGTTTTCTGGAAGTTCACGGTCGCCGTGGCAAAATAAAACTTCGCCGCAGCAACCATTTGTGCATGAACTTCACCGAGTTGAAGAATTTCTTTGCCGTGGCAAGAAACCTACTGTTCCGTTTTTGTTTTCCGTTTTTCGCATAGAGGCTAAATTGCAGTTTTTTGAACCATTAAAGCCAACATTCATTCTGCACGTTTAAGGAGGTAACATAATAATTCAACCCACCCTATTCAAAAATTGATTGTTTTTTAATATGTGCAATGTTCTTGTTTGATAATTGCATGGTGCCCATTACATGAGCCTTAGACGTATTGTTTATTGTTTATTGGGTTTGTTTGTAATTTTTATAAATAAATAGGACTTGCATGTCCTGCCTCTCTCTCTTAAATCTCCATGTATTTCTTCTCCTCATCTCACTCCCCTCGTATGTAACGCGAGGTTTCTATTTTATTGATGTAAATTAGAATAGGTTTTTTATTATAAAATTATTTGTAATGATCGTGAAGAAGAAACGGAGGAGCTATGAAGAGGAATAACTTGAAGATCCAAGATTTATTTTTAAACCCTAGGTTGACCCACCGATTCCTATAAGCTAAAGGAAATCAGTTTTAGTGGGCCATGTACCAGCACATTTTATTTTGTTTAGAATGCATGCTAAGGTTGAATGTTCAATAACATGCCAAACAATGACATTCTAATAAAGATAATAATCTAGTGAGACATTAAATAAAAACCCTCAAATAAGATATATTAAGTCATGTATGCCTTCCATCACCATGGTTTTTGTAATACTTTCTCTCTAGCTAGTATACTCGGAAAATAACAGTAAAACCTCAATATATATACATGTAAATGAGTATAAAATAATGGGCCCATATTTAATTTTTCTTTATATACAAATCTTTACATAATATAGTAAAGTCACAAAACAGTAACTCGACAATGTTGTCAAACCCTTCAGCTTCTTGACGTTCCAAGCGACCGCATCTCGTCTACTACCTGCAAAAACATTTAAAACAATGGGGTGAGCACTAATTGCTTAGTAAGTAAATCCGCTATGCTACCCTTCTCTCTCTATTGCTTAAATTCTGAATTTCTTTCCTTACATCACAATTCTCTACTCTTCTCTGTTCTTTCTCTATTCTTTCTCTATTTTTTCTCTGTTTTTCTCTATTCTTTCTCAATTTCTAATTTCTCACTACCCATGATAATAGGCATGGTATTATGCATAGATGTGATGAAAATGCACAAATGCATAGAATGTGCGTTTTCTTTTCTATTTTTCTTATTCTGTTTTCTGTTTCTTTTTCTATATTCCTTTCTTTTCTAGTCTTTCTATTCTTTCTTTCTTTTTCTATTTTTTCTTTCTTTCTATTGTTTCTTTCTTTCTATTATTTCTTTCCGTTCTTTCTTTCTTTCTTTTTCTATTCTTTCTTTCTTTCTTTCTTGCCGATCGGACTCGGTTGAGGCATGGATTTGAAACCCTGGTTGTGTGAGTGTATTCTCTAATTCTGGGTACAGTCCTCACCCACATGCACTTCTAACAGACTGTACAATTCTTCTTTCTTATTCTGAGGCCGCTCACTAAAGGCGGCGTTCATGCGAGGCTATGTCACTCACGGGTTCCCCATCACAACAACCTTCTCTTCTTTTATCTTTTTACACTTCTTTAGATAAAATTTCAGATTTGAACTTCTTTAATATTTCTCATTTCTTTCTATTTGTTCTTTAACTTTAATGTTCATTATTGCTCTTTAATGCTCTTATGAGTATGTATGCATGTATATGGGCTCATGCTTATTATTCTTTCTAAATTCACATGTTTGGATGCAATAATGCAATATGGAATGTGAACATGTCATTCTCTACCATCTACCAACTCATCTCAAGATATCAAATAATCATAATCATGTATGCACTTCTCTTTGACATTTCATCAAACAATTTATATGCACACATCAACTCTAATTTGGCTACATTTCTACCTTTCTTCTAAGCCACCAAAATTTGGAATAAAACACACCAAGATTAACGTCAAACCTGTCCAGGATTCACACTCCATAAATTCTACTCCAATTCTTCCATAATTCATCCAAACTCTCATCAAACATCAAGTACACAAACACTACTTCTCATGGATAAATTCTAACCATCATTCAATATCCATTCCATCAACAATTCTTCATATATAAGCATATATATGCATAAAATAAATTCTCTAAAATTCATCCAAACTCTCTTTCTCTTTGTTCTTTAATGTTCTCATATATGTGTATGTGCATGGAAATATGCTCATTCTTTGCCATTCTTTCTAAAAGCAAATGTGAGAATGTGAGAATGCATTATGGCATATAAAGATATCATTATGGAACTAGTATTCTCTACTAACAACATTCCCACACTTGAAATCAATCATAGATTATTAGACTAAAAATAACTAATAAATTGGAGGTACTTTTGAGGTAGTCATTCTGTGCAGGTCATATTCAAGAAGGCGTATCTCAAGCTATACACATTGGATTACTATGATCTTGATCTTATTTTAAAGCTTAGAGAAAAGGCTATAACGTTTATGTTTAGGTCTCAACCCAATTCGATGGGTAAGATGCTCAAAAATCACTCAGAAGGTCACGAATTTAACAGAGCAACCATGGTAACATGTTTTCTCTTAGGATTTTCATCAAACAATTCATATGCATAGGGCTACTACCATATTGGCTACACTTCCACAACTCTCTAATTCAACCAAATTGTGAGCCAAAAACTCACTAAATTGAGTATCAAACCTGGCTAAATTTCTCACTTCTCTACACTCCAAAAATCTCAACACAACATCTTCCACAACTTCACCAAATCATCACATAACCATACACTACTTCTCATGGCTAGAATTTATACATTAATAAACATCAAAAACAGCCCATAATTCTCCCATACCATCACATACAAACATGCCAAAAATTCATTCAACACAAGTCTTGCTCAAATTAAGGTTCAAATTAGGTTTACTTACCTTGAATTTGAGCAACTCTAACACTATACTCTCTCTTTGGTAGAATACCCTCCTTCTCAAACCCTAAGCATATACAACCATCAGAATTTAGAACTTTAAAATTTAATCTCACTTCTTGGTGCAAGAATCTTACTTTTGGATACTTGGCATTGAAAATCTATCAAAAGTTAGCCAAAATCCTATGAATTTCCTTGGAAATTTAATGAAGAAATTTGAGAGAATTTGGGTAAAGAATGGCTTGAATGGAGGGTAGAGTGGCTAGGGTTTCTCTTCTTCAACTCTTAATTGTAAAACCCCCCCTCCAGTCAGGTATCCCCTGAATATCTCTCGATGAGAATCCCAAGGATACATGTTTGAAGAACGAGTTGTATTTAGAAAAAATATATGTGTAAGGATAATAATAGTAATATCCAAAACATGCATATAAAATGTCACGCAGGATCCAAACTAGACATAATTATTACTTAATTAATGCCATTAAATGTAATTGAGCCTACTCATCCTTGACTTTTTCAACGCTTACATTAATATAACAAAATATTATTTCTAGTTTCCCATTTTGCAATTTCTATGAAATTCCATCTATGTCCCTTAGTCAATTACCATAATGCCCTCATTTTTATTGCATTCTCCATGAAATTCTATCTCTTTTTGCTCCCCACATTTTCAACTAATTCTGAGTGAAAAGACCATTTTAAGGGATTTTCTTCACACTTTTTCAAGATAACTTTTACAAAATTCAACTAAGGGTATAAGGGCATAAGTAAAGCTATGTACCTCGATGTGGGCGTTACAGTTTTAATCAAACCACTGTTCATCGGAACCTTGTTCGCCACAGCGAAGGGTACACTTCTATCAGTGGGACGTTAAAATTCATTAGAGTTTTCCTTAATGATGATAGGTCAACTTAAAATAACAGTTTTGCGTGTTTGCCACAATAAAGGTTGATAAACATGTCATAGGCATAGTAGAGAAGTACACATGTTGAGTGTATGTGGTGACATGTAGTGTCCACTCTACTGATACTGGGAATCACAATTGAGGACGATGGCTAGGCCATTGGATTGTGTGATTGGCTTGTTGGCTTACTTCACATTTGAGGTTGGTAGTGGAAGCTATCAACTGGTGTGGATTAAGCTTGTTGGCCTACCTAATTAACCCATTTTGGCTTGTTCGCCACAGCGAAGGTTTGAAATGGGCCAGATGGGATCTCAGTGGGAAAGCCAATAGTGAGGGCTATTGGCTTGAGGAAAATAGTGGGAGTGTTTTTTAATAAAAGACCATATTAAGAAATAATAAACACTTTACTTTTTTGAATTGTAGATTCACTTAAAAATGAGCGTTATGAACCTACGATCGATAATCGAGAAAGAAAACAGGTTGGATGGAACCAATATCTCAGACTAGTATCGTAATCTTCGGATTATACTTAAATCTGAAAAAAAAATTGTATATCCTTGATAAGCCACACATGGTTGAGCCTGATCCTGATGTCACTCAGGAAGTAAAGGATACTCATCAAAAGTTCCTTGATGATGCTGATGGCATTCAATGCTTGATGTTAGCATCGATGACACCAGTGCTGCAAAAGCAGCATGAGAATATGGACGCTGCTACCATTATTCTACACCTCAAGGAACTTTACGAAAGGAATGCTCGACATGAGAGTTACAAGGCATCAAAAGCACTGTTAGGAAGTCATCTATCTGAGGGAGCCCAAGTTTGCCCTCATGTGCTCAAAATGATCAAGCACATGGAGAGGTTTGAGACTTTGGGGTTTGAGTTGGATGCAGAATTACAAGTGGATTTAATTCTGCAATCCTTGCCTGACTTTTTTGCACCGTTCATAATGAACTTCAATATGAACACTATGGTGAAGACCCTGTCAAAGCTTTTGAACATGCTAAGGACTGCAGAGCAAGACTTGAAGAAGTCCAAGCCTATTTTACTAGTAGCTGCCAGTAAAGGAAAGGGTAAGGGCAAGGGAAAGGTCAAGGCCAATCCCAAGCCCAAGCCTAAAGGACAGGATGCTCTCAAGCCTACGAGTGGCGTTGGGAAAGGTGTGAAGGTAGTCTGCTTCTATTGTGGCAAGTCTGATCACTAGAGGAAGCATTACAAGGCTTTTTTAGCAAACAAGAAGAAGTCAGATGCTTTGACTTCAGGTATGTTTATGATTGAGATTAACTTCTCTCCTTCAACATCTTGGGTCATTGACACATGATGTGGTACTCACATTTGTACTGATGTGCAGGGACTAAGGCAGAGTAGATTGCTCGCCAAGGAAGAAGTGGACCTACGAGTTGGAAATGGAGCACATGTGGCTGCCTTAGCTGTAGGGACTTATTGTTTGTCTTTGCCTTCGGGCTTATTATTAGAACTCAAAGACTGTTATTTTTTACCTGTGATTTCTAGAAACATTATTTTAGTATCTACTTTGGATAATATATGATATCGTTTTGAGATTTCTAATGGATTGTTGTCTTTTAGTTTGAATGGTATTTTGTTTGGAATTGCAAGGTTATATAACGGATTATATGTTCTTGATTTGAACAATAAGGATATTCTCAACGTTGAAACTAAGAAAGCTAAACACAGCGAACAAAACCATACATACCTCTAGCATTGTAGATTGGGTCATGTTAATCAGACCCACATTGCAAAACTTCAAAGGGATAAAGTTTTGGACCCTTTTGACTTCCAGTCATTTAAGGTATGTGAGTCATGCCTTTTAGGCAAGATGACCAAGTCGCCTTTCTCAGGACAAAGTGAAAGGGCTATTGAACTGGTAGGCATCATCCATAGTGATGTATGTAGTCCATTAACAGTTGAAGCCAGAGGTGGATATTCCTACTTCATCACATTTACTGATGATTTCAGTAGATATGGCCATGTCTACCTCATGAGACATAAATTTGAAGTCTTTGATAAGTTCAAAGAATTCAGGAATGAAGTACAGAATCTGTTGAGCAAAAGTATTAAAGCTCTTCAGTCGGATCAAGGAGGTGAATACTTAAGCTTAGGGTTTTCTGAATACCTGAAAGAATGTGGGATAGTATCATAACTCACCCTTTTGTATGCACTCCAACACAATGGAGTGTCTGAAAGGAGGAATAGGACCTTACTTGACATGGTTAGGTCCATGATGAGTTTTAGTGATTTACCTGCATCATTCTGCAGTTATGCCCTAGAGACTGCAACTATATTTTGAACCGTGTGCCGTCAAAGTCTGTAGACAAGAATCCATTTGAACTATGGAATGGGCGAAAGCCCAATTTGTCTTATCTAAGGATTTGAGGTTGCGAAGCTTATGTCAAGAAATTGACTTCGAACAAGCTAGACCTAAAATCCTACAAATGTATATTTGTGGGGTATCATAAAGAGACCAAAGGATACTATTTCTACCATCCAGAAGAGCGCAAAATTTTTGTTGCTCATACTGGTGTCTTCTTAGAAAAGAAATTTTTCCTAAGAAGTACTAGTGGGAGAAAAGTAGAACTCGATGAAGTTCTAGAGCCACAAGATATACTAGACGAAGGATGGGAAGATGTGCCATAAGCAATGGTTGAATATCAGGAGGAGGTTACTCCACAACTTGTGGATCAAAGTGAACCACCTTAAGCAGCACAAGAGCTACGCAGATTTGGGAGTGGTGTGCTGTTGCAGGCAACCAAAATTAAAACCTAAAAACACATGCAGTAGTGTGAGTAAGGATCGTTCCCACAGAGAGTGTCTAGCTGAGTTTTAATGTCACGTGAACAAGGCTGGGGGGTTTGAGTAAAACGGAAACAATTTCAAGAAAAACAATTCAAATTAACCAATCAAAATAACAAACCTTGGTCTAAGTCAACATCCACCACCGGAATTTTATAACTGATCATTGATGCAAGTATATATCAATTCATACTTTGAGTATTCACCATTGGAACTATTTTCCTATCTCTCCTTAGTTGTAGTTAATTAGGAAACAAGCGATCTAATTAATCTTACTACTAAACAACCCTAGACAAGCGCTAAAGGTTTAATCTAGTAGCAACCTTAAGGGCTAGAAAAATCGATGAAGCTGAACAACACAAACACAAACGGTTGTATTTAATTTAGTTGAATGTTCATATTAAGATTTAATAATCCCTAACGCAACAAATTCTTAAACCCTAATTACTCACAAGTTAGAAGGATCAAACAATTACGGATTTGATATCTAACTTAGCAGTAGATTGCAACAAATAATAAACTAGTAGGCCTCCTAGTAATTAAATGAAACAATCATGAAAATAGGCATAGAATAACATCCAATACTCAAAACATATATTGAACACTAGAAAAAAAAAAACAAATTAGATCTCACAGTTTTATTGATTCCGAGGCCTCTGTTTCCTTCGACCAAGTTATAAAAGTTTTAGCCGCTCATGGCCATAATCAAAACTCAAAAGAGAAATTGTAGAAGAGAGAAAGAGAGGCATGTGTAATCCCTTCTAATCTGATCTCTCTCCCCCTTTTAAGAATATCCAATTCAAGTCTTTGAATTTTACTCAATCTCCTAAAAATATTCTAATATCCTAAAATAAAATTTATCCTAATCTGATTAATTGAAAATAAAATAAAGTCCTAATGTAATATGGGAAATTGGTGTTTCCAACTATAACTTGCGTGCAACAGGTCTTCAAAACTTTCAATAATAAACTACCTAATTGACTTGCATGACAAGGCGGAATGTTCCAAAATGTCAGCAATGCAGATGCGTCAACTTCAAGCCCGATTAAAACCTTGATGCAGCGAGTATCTCTCCAAACTCAAAACATTAAAGTTTTATATCTCTTTCTTAGGGTTCCACAGCATTTTTAATCATTCAATCGAAGCTCGGATGAAAGAGTTATGCCCAGATTACAAAGCGATGTCGAAACTGTCCGAATTCACCTAATTTTTTCCGTTTTGCATTTAACGCCTCCATTTACATCCTAAATAAAAATAGAATAATAATGAGTACATTGAAGCAACAAATAAGTATAAAGATGAGACATTAAGGGGGGGAAATATGACATTTTGCATTCTCGTCAGGGAGAGTATACCATGAGCCTAAGAGATACGGTTATCTCATGACTCAACATGGTGACGTACTTGTCTACCAAGACGATGAATCCAGAACCTACGAAGATAATATATCGGATCCAGATTCTGTTAAATGGCTTGAAGCCATGAAATATGATATAGACTCCATGTACCAGAACCAACTATGGTCTCTAGTGGAACCACCTGAAGAGGTAAAACCCATACAGTGTAAATGGGTCTTCAAGAACAAGACTAACATGGATGGCAAGGTGCACACTTATAATCACGATTGGTTGCCAAAGGTTTCAAACAAATTCATGGTATTGACTATAAGGAAACCTTTTCGCCAGTTGCCGTGATAAAATCCATCCGGATTATGCTTGCGATTGCTACATATCATGATTATGAGATTAGGCAAATGGATGCCAAAACGACTTTCCTGAATGGAAACCTTGAAGAGGATGTGTATATGACACAACTCGATGGTTTCGTTCTTGATGGGCAAGCTGAGAAGGTATGCAAATTGTAGAGATCCATTGATGGACTCAAGCAAGCTTCAAGGAGCTAGAACATTTGTTTTGATGAAGCCATAAAACAATTTGGTTTTATCAAGAATGAAGATGAGCCTTGTGTTTACAAGAAAGTAAGTGGGAGAACAGTGACATTTCTAGTGTTGTATATCGATGACATACTTCTGATTGGGAATGATATACCAAACTTGCAGTCAGTAAAGATTTGGTTATCCAAGTGCTTCTCCATGTAAGACTTAGGAGAAGCAGCCTAGATCCTTGGAATAAAGATCTACTGAGATAGATCACGTAGGTTGCTTGGCCTAAGTCAGAGTACAAACATTGACAAGGTATTGGAAGAATCCAAGAAGGGATTTCTTTCGATGTCACATGGTGTCTATCTCTCTAAGGATATGTATCCTAAAACACACAATGAGAGAGATAGAATAAAGAGGATCCCATATGAGTCAACAATTGGATCCATCATGTATGCCATGTTATTTACGTGGATTGATGTCTCATGTGCGTTAAGCACTTGTAGTAGATATCAATCGGATCCAAGTGAGCGTCACTGGATAGCTGTCAAGAACATCCTTAAGTACCTGAAAAGGACTAAAGACATGTTCTTGGTTTATGGAGGGGAAGATGAGCTCACTGTAAGAGGATACAGTGATGCCAGTTTCCAAACGGATAAAGATGATTATCGATAGCAATCAGGGTTTGTATTTTGTCTCAATGGGGTTGCAATGAGCTGGAAAAGCTCCAAGCAAAGCACTGTAGCAGACTCTATAATAGAGGCTGAGTATATTGCATTATCCGATGCAGCCAAGGAGGCAATCTGGATTAAAAAGTTCGTCATCGAACTTGGTGTGGTTTCCATGATTGTTGATTCAATAGATGTCTATTGTGACAACAATGGAGCAATTGCTCAAGCAAAGAAACCACGGTCTCACCAGAAGTCTAGACACATACTCAGACGTTTTCATCTCATCAGAGAAATAGTTGAGAGGAAAGATGTATAATCAGTAAAGTGCATACTGATGACAATCTCACCGATCCACTAACGAAACCTCTATCACAGCAGAAGCATGAAAAACACTTAAGGTCATTCGGTATTAAATACATGAATGATTTGCTATAGTGCAAGTGGGAGATTGTTAGAGCAAGTGCCTTAGAGCCAATCAATTATTGTAAAATTAACAATGTAATAAATGTTTTTTTATCAATAAAAGGCATATTCTTCTATATCGTGTATGTAACGATATATGTCCTTAGGATGGTAGAACCGTGACGAGGGTATCAAGTGTTTCAAATCTTGATAGTGAGAACCCTATGATCACATATGGTGGCCATTCTAGAAACGTCCGTAGCCTCAATATTATTCTAACCAAGGACATAGATAATACGATAAGGCTATCATAGTGTTGAACGACCCTGTCGAAAGGCAGTGACTGATTTCACTTGTCAAGGTTGTTTGTTGACAACCTGGTGCAACACATGGGTGCTTGCTAGAGGCAAGTTCACTGGACAGACCCATCAAAGGATTCCATATGGATGATAACCCTAGTGTCTATGGAATAAATCCTCTAACGAATGGTGGTGCATGTGATCATTAGACTTGAGATCACCGGAGCACCTTGTGCACCAATTGGTGTAGTTTGACACTATCCCAGCGTAGTTTTATTCAAAACTATTAATACGATAGTGATTGGCTACATTGAGAAGTGTATCGAGACTATGGTGGATCGATAAAGGATTCATCGCTCCTGGGTACGAGAAAAGTTATCTCATTAGGTAATTCAGTAAATGGCAATGACACTAAATATGTGGCTACAATGGGATTAAGTTGATGCTCAATCCAATTTAATACTCCTGTCATTGGTCCAGTAACTGAATACAAACATGTTGAGGATATCTGAGGTTGACACTATTTCTGTACCTCGGTCTCGATGAGATAACAATTGATGAAAGGATTTGATTGCACAATAACCATATCGTTGACAGGCTGCGGTTTCGCTATATCTGAATCTATCGGGTGGCCATGATGCCTGTTAGGGGCCAATCTTGGTCTATGTGTAGTGAGACGATTAATTGGTGTTAATGGCAATGCTACACACTACCGATATGATGAGGAGCCTACGGGTCACACACTTAGAAGATAATTTAAGAATCAATTTGTGAGAAGGGTATTTTTGTCTTCTAGGATGAAAAGGTATTTTGGTAATCTCACAGTGCAATTAAATTTACTAAGGTTGTTGCCTGTATTTAATTTTATTATTAAAATTAATTTAGAGAGATTATATTTAAATATATCTCTGTATATATTTAAGTGAATTATTGTTATTAATTAAATATTAATATATTATTATATATTAATTGATTTTAATTATAATAATAATTAATTAATTAAAATACCATAAAGGGTGTGTTTGGTTGCAAGGGTAAACTAGGGTTGGAGCCCATGGCTATTCCTAAGTGGAATAGGGTTTTAATTGTTGCACTATATAAATGCAACTTAACATTGAGACGTAGGAAATAATTCATTCAATTAAAACCCTAGCCACCCTATCTCTCTCTCTCTCTCAAGAAAAAAACTTTCCTTGTTCTTCTTTCTTGATTCTTGAAGCTCTTGATTGTCTACAAAATAATTAAGGGTTCTACGGATTATCTTTTGTGGACTTCGATAAGTGCGATCCTACTTTGGATCGTTGGTAAAAATCACGTAACAGCAGATGGTGAATAGTAACTAAACAGTAGACGGTGAACACATAATCATAAACAGTGTTCCTGTCTGAAGTTAGGATATTCGAAGGAGCCTTCAAATGTACGTAAGTATTCTAATCCTTGAATGGATTTACTTTACCACAAATTTTGTTTATAAACATGTAAACGATATAATCTATACTCGGATCTTGGCAAAGAAAGGTAATTGATTTATCGATTGAATTTTTGTTTTTCCGCTGCGTATGGTAGATCAATTACCTAACAATACTTTTATTTCTACAGAGTCATTTTTTTTTGTTCTGATCAAACTTAACACAAAGTATTCGAATTTTCTCCAAGTTATGTGTAGCTCTCTTCTTTAGGAACTTTTCAAATAAATAAGAAAATCTTTCTCTTAACAACGTTGAGTTTGGACTACTTGTCCGTCTCGAGTTTTTGTCACCGATTTATGATCGATTTTCTTTTGACATGTTTTACTCTAGCGTTTCCCGAGTTTTAACTTCGCCGTGCTAGGGGATTTTTCACTTGATGAGTAGAATTTCGGTGTGGCTTATAAAGCTAAGCTGCCTTTTTTCGAACTCTTGACTTTGAGTTTTTAAGATGTGATCGCTTAGGTTATGATTTTGAAACAACATATAAATAATAATAAACAAAGACAAAAGTTATGAATGATACCTCTTTATCGATAAATGAAATTTGGCTGTAAGAGACCTTACATTGGTTAAGAGAAAGAAGATAGAACAAAACTGAAACCCGAGTTGCTTACTGGTAGTACCTCCATAAATGCTCGGCATTCCATGCTTGCAATACAACTTCACCACTAAGGTGTTCCAAGTGGAAAGTTCCTAGTACGATCTTTTCAGTGATCCTAAAAAGACCTTCCCATTTAGGCCCAAGTGCCCCCAAGTTCGGGTTTTGTGTACTCGGGACAACCTTTCTGAGAACTAGGTCACCTATTCTAAAATCTTGATTCTTGGCCTTGGAGTTGAAATACCTTTTGGCTCACTGTTGATAGTTTGCAACCCTTAGCTGAGACTTAGTCCGGTGCTCTTCGATTAGATCCAGCCTTAGACGAAGAAGATCTTCGTTTATTTCTTCATCGAAGACCTCTCTCCAAAATGAACTAATCCCCACTTCTACCGGGGCAATGCCTCGCATCCATAAGAAAGCGAGAATGGGGTCTCTCCTGTCAAGCTTCTAGCAATCATTCTATATGACCATAAGGCCTTAGACAATTCATCTGCCCATCTTCCTTTGAGAGAGTCGAGCTTCTTCTTGATGGTGTGCTTGATTACTTTATTAACATTTCTACTTGACCATTGGCTTGGGGCCGGTAGACAGTAGAGAAACTTTTCTTGATGCCGAGCCTTTTGCAGAATGATTAGAAGTCTTCATAATCGAACTGCTTTCCATTGTTGGTTATGGCGGTATAGGGGATTCTGAATCCACAAATGATGTTTTTGTAGACGAAATCATTTAGCTTGTTCGAAGTGATGATAGCTAAAGGCTCAGCTTTTGCCACTTAGTGAAGTAATCAACTGCGATCACTGTGAACTTGACGCCTCTTTTTCCTTGAGGCAAAAGGCCTATCAGATCGATCCCCAGATCTTGAATGGCTATGGGCTTGTCAAAGTGGTTAACTCTTGGGGTGGAGCTTGCGGAATATCTATGAACTTCTGACATTTGTCGCCCTTTTGTTCGAAATAGGCTGCATCGTCGAAGACTGTCGGCCAATAATATCCCTGGCGTAGTACTTTATATGCCAAGGATCTGCCCCCGACGTGGTTTCCACTAATACCTTCATGGATTTCCTTCAAGATGTACTCCGCATCTTTATGATCAACACATCGCGAGAGTGAGGAATTATAGCCTCACTTATACAATTTGTTGTTGTTAAGCATATACCGAGCTAATTTTGCTTAAAGGGTTTTGGCTTCGTTTTTTCCCCCGGGCACTGTCCCGTCTCTCAAGTACACAATTATTGAATCCATCCAACTGTACCTTTGCCTTGTCACCAAAACTTATTCTTACAATGTGAGGGTGCTTGGACTTGGGAGGAATTTAACAGGAATAGAATCAATCGCTTAATTGCTCATTGTTGAAGCTAGGCGAGCTAGAGCATCGACCACTGAATTCTTCTTCCTAGGGATTTGTAGAATTGCATAAGTCTTAAATTGCTCGAGTTTGGATTTTACCTTCTGGAGATAGGACGCCATTTTATCCTCTTGTTCCTAATACTCTCCAAAAATTTGGTGGACCACGAGCTGAGAGTCATTGTATACTTTGATCCACTTTGCCCCCATTTCTTTATCGACGCGGATCCTCTTGAGGATGGCTTCATACTTTACCTCATTATTCAAGACGGCGAACCCAAATCTGACTGTAGCTCGGATTGGGTTCCCTTTAAGACTTTCGAGTAGGAACCCGACTCCTACCCCTTGTAACACCCACTCAAGGTACGTAACTCTATTTGTACCCTAAGTTGTAACGTCACATTAAGGTGAATGATTGAAAGTTGGCATGAAGCAAATTTTTCATATTTCACTGCGGCAATGAACTTACTGCCCTAATTCGTGCTTTTAGAAATTCAGGCTTCACCAAGGCAAGAAAAGAATTTCGCCGCGGCAATGAACTCTCTAGAATTTTTGAGAAAATTCTGTAAAACTTGATCAGGGGTAAAATGGTCATTTCACTCATAATTAGATAAAAGAGTGGGGAATGAAAAGAAGTAGAATAACATGGAGAACCTAAGAGAAATGAGGGCAATCTTGTAATTGACTAAAGGGCAAAGATGGAATTTCTTAGAAAGTGCAGGGGTAAAATGGGAATCTATAAATATTATTATGTAGTATTAAGGATTCAAGAGAGGAAACCCTAGCCATTCCACCCTTGTAAACGCCACCCTTCATCCCAAGTGCTCTCAATTTTCTTAAACCAATTTCAAAGGAAGTTCATAGAATTTGGCCTAAGTTTGATATATTTTCAATCCTAAGCATCCATAGGTAAGATTCTAGCACTAAGATGTGAGATTAAAATTTAAAGTCTTGAATTCTTATGGTTTTATATGCTGAGGGTTTAAAAGGAAGAGAGTTCTACCAAAGGGAGGTTATAGTGTTAGAGTTGTTCAACTTTAAGGTAAGTAAATCCAACTCTAGCTTTGATTTGATCAATAGTTGTGTAGAGTAATTCCATATATGTTGTGTATGTTTGGATGATGAGAATTATTGATTGAATTGAGGTTGAGTGATGTGTAAATCTCATGGCCATGAGAAGTGATTTATTAGTCTGAGATGAGTTGGTGGAATTTTGGATGAAGTATGGAAGGATTGATGTTGAATTGTGGAGTGTGGTTTTATGGCCAGGTTTGATGTTGGCTTTAGGGAGTTTTACTCCAATTTTGGTGGCTTGAGAGAGATGTAGAAGTGTAGCTAATTTAGTGGTTGCATGTGCATATAAATTGTTTGATGAAATTTCAAAGAGAAATGCATGCATCAGTATGTTAGTTTATTACCTTGTCATGGTATTGTTGTGGGTAGAGAATAATAGTACTATAATGTTATCTTTATGTACCATATCCATTTTTTTACATTTGAGTATTTGAATTTAGAAAGAATAGCAAAGAATAAACATATATTATAAATGAGAACATTAAAGAACAACCATAGCAAGATAATAAGAGAAAGAAAGAAAAGAAATTACTTGAAGATTCCATTTTTTTTTAAAGAACATATTTGAAGAATTTATACATTCTGAATTTTTATTTAAAAAGAAATATAAATGTTATATGAGAAGGTTGTTGCGATGGGGAACCCGTGAGCGATAGAAAAGCAGAATAGTCCCACATGCACGCCACCATCAGTAAGCAGCCTCAGAATAGAAGAATAAAATTTGTACAGTTCGTTAGAAGTGCATGTAGATGAGGATTGTACCTAGAAAGAATTTCAGAATACACTCACACGGCCAGGGTTCAGAATCCATGTCTCAACTGAGTCTGGTCGGCAAATTAGAATAGAAACAGAAAAGAAAGAATAGAAATAGAAAAGAAAGAAGAGAAACAGAGAAAGAAAGAGATATAGAAAAAGAAAGAAATGCAGAAAAAAGAAAGAAAAACAAAAAAGAAACAGAAAACAAAATGAGAATAGAAGACAGAATAAGAAAATAGAAAAAACCAAAAAGAAAATGCATCTCCTAGAAAAAGTTTATTTGTGCATGTGCATTATGTTACTTCTACTAACCAGAATCTCTTGTGTGATTTAGTGATATTCCAGTTTTTATTAAGTATTCTTTTATGTTGCTAAGTGACAAATTAGAATATTAGAAACAATGAAGAAGAATAGAGAAGCTTGATGTAAGGAAGGAAACCCATAATACGAGTAACGGAGGAAGAATAGTAGTATAGTGGGTTTACTTACTGAGCAATTAGTGCTCACTCCGTTGATTTCACTGTTTTTGCAAGTACTAGATGAGATGCGGTCAAGTGGAACGTCAATTAGCGGAGGAGTTTGGCACCACTATCTGAGAATATTTTGTACTTATTATGTATCTTAGTTCCTTTATGTAAAGATATGTAAATAAATTAGAGTTAGTTGTTTAGGCCCTACATTACATACTTATACCTATATATGTTTTCTATGAGATATTTAATGAGTTTGACTTTATATCTCCCAAGGTATACTAGCTAGAGAGTATCTTACACCCCTTCTCATTCGAGGACCCATCCACGTACAAGGTCCACTGCCATAAACTATTGAGTTTTGGCCTTTTTGGCTTGTTCACTTTTGAGGTGCTCGCTTCAGGTGGGTTTATCTCCCCCTTGGGCTAGTATGAGAATTCTTAGATGAAATCAGCCAAAGCCCATCCCTTGATTGCAGTTCTTGGGATATACTTGATTTCGTGCTGACTCATCTCCATAATCCATTAAATTAACCTACTTGATGCCTTGGGCTTCTGCATTATCTTTTTCAGTGGAAGATTTGTCAAGACATGTATGGAGTGTGCTTGAAAATAGGGCCGTAACTTTCGAGCTACTATGATGAGTGCATAAGCGAGCATTTCCAAATTGGGATACCTTGTCTCAGCATCGAGCAATTGCTTGCTCAGATAGTACACTGACCACTACACTCCCCCTTCTTTGCGTACCAAAGTCGCGTTGATTACGGACTCAGATACGAATAAGTATAACAGTAGGGGCTCACCTAGGATGGGCTTTGACAATAAAAAAGGCTGCCCCAGGTGCCTCTTTAATTCTTGGAATGCTTTCTCGTACTCCTCTGTCCACTTGAAACCCTTGTGGCCCGTCAAGGTTTCAAAGAAAGGCAAGCACCTCTCTATAGCTCAGGAAATGAACCTGCTTAGTACGGCCACTCCCCTTGTCAAACTCTGAACCTGCTTTATTTTAGCTAGGCTTTTCATGTTCAGGAGAGCTTGAATCTTATCTGGGTTGGCTTCAACTATTAGGAAAAGATCTATATACGCAACGGAAAACAAAAACATAATAACAAGGATCGTTCCCATTGAGCCAAAATCAAATGTATAATTTTACAGTTTATGTTAAAATAGAAAACTACAAAAATATTAATCATGAGTTTAGAAGCCTTACACACGTTGGGAGGCCCCTCCAAATTTGTCAATGAACGTTTTTGCTACCGACCCAAGTGTAGGATCGAACCCACGTAGTCCACACGAAGACAATCACAAAGAACTAAGAAGGGATTTGCTAGATCCTTTTTAGCTTTAAGATCAAGAAGAAAATCAATGACATTGATTTTTGGGCAAGAATGAATTCTGTCGTGGGAGAAGAAATGGGGCTGCTGTGTATTTCACTTTTTCAATAAAAATGAACTAATGAAAATCTCTTAAGTTTTTACAAATAATTTTTTTCTTTTATAGTAAAACTTTAATGCCCTATTCCCATATGGAATAGCCTTGGGCTCCAACCCAAACACCCCATGTTACCAAACACTCCCAATTAGATATTTTATTTTTATTTGATCATTATCTCAATTAAAATCAATTAAGCAGGCAACCAAAATTAAAACCTAAAAACACATGCAGTAGTGTGAGTAAGGATCGTTCCCACAGAGTTCTAGCTGAGTTTTATGCACGTGAACAAGGCGGGGGGTTTGAGTAAAACGGAAACAATTTCAAGAAAAACAATTCAAATAACCAATCAAATAACAAACCTTGGTCTAAGTCAACATCCACCACCGGAATTTTAACGATCATTGATGCAAGTATATATCAATTCATACTTTGAGTATTCACCATTGGAACTATTTCCTATCTCTCCTTAGTTGTAGTTAATTAGGAAACAAGCGATCTAATTATCTTACTACTAAACAACCCTGACAAGCGCTAAAGGTTTAATCTAGTAGCAGCCTTAAGGGCTAGAGAAATCGATGAAGCTGAACAACACAAACACAAACGGTTGTATTTAATTTAGTGAATGTTCCTTTTAAGATTTAATAATCCCTAACGCACAAATTCTTAAACCCTAATTACTCACAGTTAGAAGGATCAAAACATTACGGATTTGATATCTAACTTAGCAGTAGATTGCACAAATAATAAACTAGTAGGCCTCCTAGTAATTAAATGAAACAATCATGAAAATAGGCATAGAATAACATCAATACTCAAAACATATATGAACACTAGAAAAAAAAAAACAAATTAGATCTCACAGTTTTATTGATTCGAGGCCTCTGTCTCGACCAAGTTATAAAAGTTTTAGCCGCTCATGGCCATAATCAAAACCAAAAGAGAAATTGTAGAAGAGAGAAAGAGAGGCATGTGTAACCTTCTAATCTGATCTCTCTCCCCCTTTTAAGAATATCCAATTCAAGTCTTTGAATTTTACTCAATCTATAAAATATTCTAATATCCTAAAATAAATTTATCCTAATCTGATTAATTGAAAATAAAATAAAGTCCTAATGTAATATGGGAAATTGGTGTTTCCAACTATAACTTGCGTGCAACAGGTCTTCAAAACTTTCAATAATAAACTACCTAATGACTTGCATGACAAGGCGGAATGTTCCAAAATGTCGCAATGCAGATGCGTCAACTTCAAGCCCGATTAAAACCTTGATGCAGCGAGTATCTCTCCAAACTCAAAACATTAAAGTTTTTATCTCTTTCTTAGGGTTCCACAGCATTTTAATCATTCAATCGAAGCTCGGATGAAGAGTTATGCCCAGATTACAAAGCGATGGCGAAACTGTCCGAATTCACCTAATTTTTTCCGTTTTGCATTTAACGCCTCCATTTAATCTAAATAAAAATAGAATAATAATGAGTACATTGAAGCAACAAATAGATAAAGATGAGACATTAAGGGGGAAATATGACATTTTGCATTCTCGTCAGGGAGAGTATACCATGAGCCTAAGAGATACGGATTCTCAGACTCAACATGGTGACGTACTTGTCTACCAAGAAGATGAATCCAGAACCTACAAGATAATATATCGGATCCAGATTCTGTTAAATGCTTGAAGCCATGAAATATGATATAGACTCCATGTACCAGACAAACTATGGTCTCTAGTGGAACCACCTGAAGGGTAAAACCATACAGTGTAAATGGGTCTTCAAGAACAAGACTAACATGGATGGCAAGGTGCACACTTATAATCACGATTGGTTGCCAAAGGTTTCAACAAATTCATGGTATTGACTATAAGAAAACTTTTCGCCAGTTGCCGTGATAAAATCCATCGGATTATGCTGCGATTGCTACTATCATGATTGAGATTAGGCAAATGGATGCCAAAGACTTTCCTGAATGAAACCTTGAAGAGGATGTGTATTGACACAACTCGAGTGTTTTGTTCTTGATGGGCAAGCTGAGAAGGTATTGAAATTGTAGAGATCCATTGATGGACTCAAGAAGCTTCAAGGAGCTAGCACATTTGTTTTGATGAAGCCATAAACAATTTGGTTTTATCAAGAATGAAGATGAGCCTTGTGTTTACAAGAAAGTAAGTGGGAGAACAGTGACATTTCTAGTGTTGTATATCGATGACATACTTCTGATTGGGAATGATATACCAAACTGTCAGTAAAGATTTGGTTATCCAAGTGCTCTCCATGTAAGACTTAGGAGAAGCAGCCTAGATCCTTGGAATAAAGATCTATGAGATAGATACGTAGGTTGCTTGGCCTAGTCAGAGTACAACATTGACAAGGTATTGGAAGAATCCGAAGGGATTTCTTCGATGTCACATGGTTGTCTATCTCTCTAAGGATATGTATCCTAAAACACACAATGAGAGAGATGAATAAAAGAGGATCCCATATGAGTCAACAATTGGATCCATCATGTATGCCATGTTATTTACGTGGATTGATGTCTCATGTGCGTTAAGCACTTGTAGTAGATATCAATGGATAGTCAAGGAGCGCACTGGATGTCAGAAATCTTAAGTACTGAAAGGACTAAAGACATGTTCTTGGTTTATGGAGGGGAAGATGAGCTCACTGTAAGAGGATACAGTGATGCCAGTTCCAACGGATAAAGTGATTATCGATAGCAATCAGGGTTTGTATTTGTCTCAATGGGTTGCGATGAGCTGGAAAAGCTCCAAGCAAAGCACTGTAGCGACTCTATAATAGGGCGGTATATTGCATTATCCGATGCAGCCAGGAGGCAATCTGGATTAAAAAGTTCGTATCGAAACTTGTGGGGTTTCCATGATGTTGATTCAATAGATGTCTATTGTGACAAACAATGGAGCAATTGCTCAAGCAAAGAAACCACGGTCTCACCAGAAGTCTAGACACATACTAGAAGTTCTCTCATCAGAGAAATAGTTGAGAGGAAAGATGTAAATCAGTAAAGTGCATACTGATGACAATCTCACCGATCCACTAACGAAACCTCTATCACAGCAGAAGATGAAAAACACTTAAGGTCATTCGGTATTAAATACATGAATGATTGCTATAGTGCAAGTGGGAGATTGTTAGGCAAGTGCCTTAGAGCCAATCAATTATTGTAAAATTAACAATGTAATAAATGTTTTTTATAAATAAAGGCATATTCTTCTATATCGTGTATGTAACGATATATGTCCTTAGGATGGTAGAACCGTGACGAGGGTATCAAGTGTTTCAAATCTTGATAGTGAGAACCCTATGATCACATATGGTGGCCATTCTAGAAACGTCCGTAGCCTCATATTATTCTAACCAAGGACATAGATAATACGATAAGGCTATCATAGTGTTGAACGACCCTGTCGAAAGGCAGTGACTGATTTCACTTGTCAAGGTTGTTTGTTGACAACCTGGTGCAACACATGGGTGCTTGTAGAGGCAAGTTCACTGGACAGACCCATCAAAGGATTCCATATGGATGATAACCCTAGTGTCTATGGATAAATCCTCTAACGAATGGTGGTGCATGTGATCATTAGACTTGAGATCACCGGAGCACCTTGTGCACCAATTGGTGTAGTTTGACACTATCCCAGCGTAGTTTTATTCAAAACTATTAACGATAGTGATTGGCTACATTGAGAAGTGTATCGAGACTATGGTGGATCGATAAAGGATTCATCGCTCCTGGGTACAGAAAAGTTATCTCATAGGTAATTCAGTAAATGGCAATGACACTAAATATGTGGCTACAATGGTAAGTTGATGCTCAATCCAATTTAATACTCTGTCATTGGTCCAGTAACTGAATACAAACATGTTGAGGATATCTGAGGTTGACACTATTTCTGTACCTCGGTCTCGATGATAACAATTGATGAAAGGATTTGATTGACAATAACCATATCGTTGACAGGCTGCGGTTCGTATATCTGAATCTATCGGGTGGCCATGATGCCTGTTAGGGGCCAATCTTGGTCTATGTGTAGTGAGACGATTAATTGGTGTTAATGGCAATGCTACACACTACCGATATGATGAGGAGCCTAGGGTCACACACTTAGAAGATAATTTAAGAATCAATTTGTGAGAAGGGTATTTTTGTCTTCTAGGATGAAAAGGTATTTTGGTAATCTCACAGTGCAATAAATTTACTAAGGGTGTGCCTGTATTTAATTATTATAATTATTAATTTAGAGAGATTAATTAAATATATCTCGTATATATTTAAGTGAATTATTGTATTAATTAAATATTAATATATTATATATATTAATTGATTTTATTAATAATAATTAATTAATTAAAATACCATAAAGGGTGTGTTTGGTTGCAAGGGTAAACTAGGGTTGGAGCCCATGGCTATTCCTAAGTGGAATAGGGTTTTAATTGTTGCACTAATAAATGCAACTAAAATTGAACGTAGGAGAATAATTCATTCAATTAAAACCCTACCACCTATCTCTCCTCTCTCTCAAGAAAAAAACTTTCCTTGTTCTTCTTTTGATTCTTGAAGCTCTTGATTGTTCTAGCAAAATATTAAGGGTTCTACGGATTATCTTTGTGGACTTCGATAAGTGCGATCTACTTGGATCGATTGGAAAAATCACGTGAACAGCAGATGGTGAATAGTAACTATAAACAGTAGACGGTGAACAATAATCATAAACAGTGTTCCTGTTGAAGTTAGGATATGAAGGAGCCTTCAAATGTACGTAAGTATTCTAATCCTGAATGGATTTACTTTACACAAATTTTGTTTATAAACATGTAAACGGTATAATTATACTCGGATCTTGGCAAAGAAAGGTAATTGATTTATCGATTGATTTTTGTTTTTCCGCTGCGTATGGTAGATCAATACCTAACAATACTTTTATTCTCACAGAGTCATTTTTTTGTTCTGATCAAACTTAACACAAAGTATTCGAATTTTCTCCAAGTTATGTGTAGCTCGCTTCTTTAGGAACTTTCAAATAAATAGAAAATCTTTCTCTAACAACGTCGAGTTTGGACTACTTGTCCGTTCGAGTTTTTGTCACCGATTTTGAGATTTTTTTTTGACATGTTAACTCTAGCGTTTCTCTAGTTTAACTTCGTCGTGCTAGGGGATTTTTCACTTGATGAGTAGAATTTCAGCGTGGCTTATAAAGCTAAGCTGCCTTTTTCGAACTCTTGACTTGAGTTTTTAAGATGTGATCGCTTAGGTTATGATTTGTGAACAACATATAAAAATAATAAACAAAGACAAAAGTTATGAATGATACCTCTTATATCGATAAATGAAATTTGGCTGTAAGAGACCTTACATGGTTAAGAGAAAGAAGATAGAACAAAACTGAAACCGAGTGCTTACTGGTAGTACCTCATAAATGCTCGGCATTCCTGTTGCAATACAACTTCACCACTAAGGTGTTCCAAGTGGAAAGTTCCTAGTACGATCTTTTCAGTGATCCTAAAAAGCCTTCCCATTTAGGCCCAAGTGCCCCCAAGTTCGGGTTTTGTGTACTCGGGACAACCTTTCTGAGAACTAGGTCACCTATTCAAAATCTTGATCTTGGCTTGGAGTTGAAATACCTTTTGGCTCACTGTTGATAGTTTGCAACCCTTAGCTGAGACTTGTCCGGTGCTCTTCGATTAGATCCAGCCTTAGACGAAGAAGATCTTCGTTATTTCTTCATCGAGACCTCTCTCCAAAATGAACTACTCCCACTTCTACCGGGGCAATGCCTCGCATCCATAAGAAAGCGAGAATGGGTCTCTCCTGTCAAGCTTCTAGCAATCATTCTATATGACCATAAGGCCTTAGACAATTCATCTGCCCATCTTCCTTTGAGAGAGTCGAGCTTCTTCTTGATGGTGTGCTTGATTACTTTATAACATTTCTACTTGACCATTGGCTTGGGGCCGGTAGACAGTAGAGAAACTTTTCTTGATGCCGAGCCTTTTGCAGAATGATAGAAGTCTTCATAATCGAACTGCTTTCCATGTTGGTTATGGCGTATAGGGGATTCTGAATCCACAATGATGTTTTTGTAGACGAAATCATTTAGCTTGTTCGAAGTGAGATAGCTAAAGGTCAGCTTTTGCACTTAGTGAAGAATCAACTGCGATCACTGTGAACTTGACGCCTCTTTTCCTTGAGGCAAAAGGCCTATCAGATCGATCCCCAGATCTTGAATGGCTATGGCTGTCAAAGTGGTTAACTCTTGGGGTGGAGCTGCGAATATCTATGAACTCTGACATTTGTCGCCCTTTGTTCGAAATAGGCTGCATCGTCGAAGACTGTCGGCCAATAATATCCCGGCGTAGTACTTTATATGCCAAGGATCTGCCCCCGACGTGGTTTCCACTAAACCTTCATGGATTTCCTTCAAGATGTATCTGCATCTTCATGATCAACACAGCGCGAGAGTGAGGAATTATAGCCTCACTTATAAATTTGTTGTTGTTAAGCATATACCGAGCTAATTTTGCTTAAAGGGTTTTGGCTTCGTTTTTTCCCCCGGGCACGTCGTCTCTCAAGTACACAATTATTGAATCATCCAACTGTACCTTTGCCTTGTCACCAAACTTATTCTTACAATGTGAGGGTGCTGGACTTGGGAGGAATTTAACAGGAATAGAATCAATCGCTTAATTGCTCATTGTTGAAGCTAGGGGAGCTAGAGCATCGACCACTGAATTCTTCTTCTAGGGATTGTGAGAATTGCATAAGTCTTAAATTGCTCGAGTTTGGATTTTACCTTCTGGAGATAGGACGCCATTTTATCCTCTTGTTCCTAATACTCTCCAAAAATTTGGTGGACCACGAGCTGAGAGTCATTGTATACTTTGATCCACTTTGCCCCATTTCTTATCGACGCGGATCCTCTTGGGATGGCTCATACTTTACCTCATTATTCAAGACGGCGAACCCAAATCTGACGTAGCTCGGATTGGGTTCCCTTTAAGACTTTCGAGTAGGAACCCGACTCCTACCCCTTGTAACACACTCAAGGTACGTAACTCTATTTGTACCCTAGTTGTAACGTCACATTAAGGTGAATGATTGAAAGTTGGCATGAAGCAAATTTTCATATTTCACTGCGGCAATGAACTTACTGCCCTAATTCGTGCTTTTAGAAATTCAGGCTCACCAAGGCAAGAAAAGAATTTCGCCGCGGCAATGAACTTCTAGAATTTTTGAGAAAATTCTGAAAACTGATCAGGGGTAAATGGTCATTCACTCATAATTAGATAAAAGAGTGGGAATGAAAAGAAGTAGAATAACATGGAGAACCTAAGAGAAATGAGGGCAATCTTGTAATTGACTAAAGGGCAAAGTGGAATTTCTTAGAAAGTGAGGGGTAAAATGGGAATTATAAATATTATTATGTAGTATTAAGGATTAAGAGAGGAACCCTAGCCATTCCACCCTTGTAACGCCACCCTTCATCCCAAGTGCTCTCAATTTTCTAAACATTTCAAAGGAAGTTCATAGAATTTGGCCTAAGTTGATATATTTTCAATCCTAAGCATCCATAGGTAAGATTCTAGCACTAAGATGTGAGATTAAAATTTAAAGTCTTGAATTCTTATGGTTTTATATGCTGAGGGTTTAAAAGGAAGAGAGTTCTACCAAAGGGAGGTTATAGTGTTAGAGTTGTTCAACTAAGGTAAGTAAATCCAACTCTAGCTTTGATTTGATCAATAGTTGTGTAGAGTAATTCCATAATGTTGTGATGTTTGGATGATGAGAATTATTGATTGAATGAGGTTGAGTGATGTGGAAATCTCATGGCCATGAGAAGTGATTATTAGTCTGAGATGAGTTGGTGGAATTTTGGATGAAGTTGGAGGATTGATGTTGAATTGTGGAGTGTGGTTTTATGGCCAGGTTTGATGTTGGCTTTAGGGAGTTTTACTCCAATTTGGTGGGCTTGAGAGAGATGTAGAATGTAGCTAATTAGTGGTTGCATGTGCATATAAATTGTTTGATGAAATTTCAAGAGAAGGTGATGCATCAGTATTTAGTTTATCCTTGTCATGGGATGTTTGTGATTGGCTTGTTGGCTTACTTCACATTTGAGGTTGGTAATGGAAGCTATCAACTGGTGTGGATTAAGCTTCTTGGCCTACCTAATCAACCCATTTTGGCTTGTTAGCCACAGCGAAGGTTTGATATGGGCCAGATGGGATCTCAGTGGGAAAGCCAATAGTGAGGGCTATTGGCTTGAGGAAAATAGTGGGAGTGTTTTTTAATAAAAGACCATATTAAGAAATAATAAACACTTTACTTTTCTGAATTGTAGATTCACTTAAAATTGAGCATTATGAACCTACGACCGATAATCGAGAATGAAAACAGGTTGGATGGATCCAATATCTCGGACTGGTATCGTAATCTTCGGATTATACTTAAATCCGAAAAAAAAATTGTATATCCTTGATAAGCCATACATGGTTGAGCCTGATCCTGATGCCACTCAGGAAGTAAAGGATACTTATCAAAAGTTCCTTGATGATGCTGATGGCGTTCAATGCTTGATGTTAGCATCGATGACACCAATGCTATAAAAGCAGCATGAGAATATGGATACTGCTGCCATTATTCTACACCTCAAGGAACTTTACGAAGGTAATGCTCGACATGAGAGGTACAAGGTGTCAAAAGCACTGTTAAGAAGTCGCCTGACCGAGGGAGCCCAAGTTGGCCCTCATGTGCTCAAAATGATCGAGCACATGGAGAGGCTTGAGACTTTGGGGTTTGAGTTGGATGTAGAATTACAAGTGGATTTAATTCTGCAATCCTTGCCTGACTCTTATGCACCGTTCATAATGAACTCAATATGAACGCTATGGTGAAAACCCTGTCAAAGCTTTTGAACATGCTAAGGACTGTAGAGCAAGACTTAAAGAAGTCCAAGCCTGTTTTACTAGTAGTTGCCAGTAAAGGAAAGGGTAAGGGCAAGGGAAACGTCAAGGCCAATCCCAAGCCCAAGCCTAAAGGACAGGATGCTCTCAAGCCTGCGGGTGGTGTTGGGAAAGGTGTGAAGGTAGTCTGCTTCTATTATGGCAAGTCTGATCACTAGAGGAAGCACTACAAGGCTTTCCTCGCAAACAAGAAAAAGTCAGATGCTTCGACTTCAGGTATTTTTATGACTGAGATTAACTTCTCTCCTTCAACATCTTAGGTCATTGACACAGGATGTGGTACTCACATTTGTACTGATGTGTAGGGACTAAGATAGAGTAGATTGCTCGCCAAGGGAGAAGTGGACCTATGAGTTGGAAATGGAGCACATGTGGCTGCATTAGCTGTAGGGACTTATTGTTTGTCTTTGCCTTCGGGGCTTATTATTAGAACTCAAAGACTGTTATTTTGTACCTGTGATTTCTAGAAACATTATTTCAGTATCCGCTTTGGATAATATATGATATCGTTTTGAGATTTCTAATGGATTGTTGTCCTTTAGTTTGAATGGTATTCTATTTGGAATTGCAAGGTTATATAACAGATTATATGTTCTTGATTTGAACAATAAGGATATTCTCAATGTTGAAACTAAGAAAGCTAAACATAGCGAACAAAACCAGTCATTTGAGGTATGCGAGTCATGCCTTTTAGGCAAGATGACCAAGTCGCCTTTCTCAGGACAAAGTGAAAGGGCTACTGAACTATTAGGCATCATCCATAGTGATGTATGTAGTCCATTAACAGTTGAAGCCAGAGGTGGATATTCCTACTTCATCACATTTACTGATGATTTCAGTAGATATGGCCATGTCTACCTCATGAGACATAAATCTGAAGTCCTTGATAAGTTCAAAGAATTCAGGAATGAAGTACAGAATCTGTTGAGCAAAAGTATTAAAGCTCTTCAGTTGAATCGAGGAGGTGAATACTTAAGCTTAGGGTTTTCTGAATACTTGAAGGAATGTGGGATAGTATCATAACTCACCCCTCTGTATACACTCCAACACAATAGAGTGTCTGAAACGAGGAATATGACCTTACTTGACATGGTTAAGTCTATGATGAGTTTTACTGATTTACCTGCATCATTCTGCGGTTATGCCCTAGAGACTGCAACTCATATTTTGAACCTTGTGCCTTCAAAGTCTGTAGACAAGACTCCATTTGAACTATGGAATGGGCGAAAGCCCAATTTGTCTTATCTAAGGATTTGAGGTTGCGAAGCTTATGTCAAGAAATTGACTTCGAACAAGCTGGACCTAAAATCCTACAAATGTATATTTGTGGGGTATCATAAAGAGACCAAAGGATACTATTTCTACCATCCAGAAGAGCGCAAAATTTTTGTTGCTCATACTAGTGTCTTCCTATAAAAGAAATTTTTCCTAAGAAGTACTAATGGGAGAAAAGTAGAACTCGATGAAGTTCTAGAGCCACAAGATATACTAGATGAAGAACGGGAAGATGTGCCACAAGCAATGGTTGAACATCAGGAGAAGGTTACTCCACAACTTATGGATCAAAGTGAACCACCTCAAGCAGCACAAGAGCTATGTAGATTTGGGAGTGGTGTGCTGTCGCAGGCAACCAAAATTAAAACCTAAAAACACATGTAGTAGTATGAGTAAGGATCGTTCCCACAGAAAGTGTCTAGTTGAGTTTTAATGTCACGTGAACAAGGCTGGGGGGTTTGAGTAAAACGGAAACAATTTCAAGAAAAACAATTCAAATTAACCAATCAAAATAACAAACCTTGGTCTAAGTCAACATCCACCACCGGAATTTTACAATTGATCATTGATGCAATACATATCAATTCATACTTTGAGTATTCACCATTGGAACTATTTTCCTATCTCTCCTTAGTTGTAGTTAATTAGGAAACAAGCGATCTAATTAATCTTACTACTAAACAACCCTAGACAAGTGCTAAAGGTTTAATCTAGTAGCAACCTTAAGGGCTAGACAAATCGATGAAGCTGAACAACACAAACACAAGCGGTTGTATTTAATTTAGTTGAATGTTCTTCTTAAGATTTAATAATTCTTGACGCAACAAATTCTTAAACCCTAATTACTCACAAGTTAGAAGGATCAAACAATTACAGATTTGATATCTAACTTAGTAGTAGATTGCAACAAATAATAAACTAGTAGGCCTCCTAGTAATTAAATGAAACAATCATGAAAATAGGCATAGAATAACATCCAATACTCAAAACATATATTTAACAATAGAAAAAAAAAACAGATTAGATCTCACAGTTTTATTGATTCTGAGGCCTCTGTTTCCTTCGACCAAGTTATAAAAGTTTTAGCCGCTCATGGCCATAATCAAAACTCAAAAGAGAAATTGTAAAAGAGAGAAAGAGAGGCATGTGTAATCCCTTCTAATCTGATCTCTCTCCCCTTTTAAGAATGTCCAATTCAAGTCTTTGAATTTTACTCAATCTCCTAAAAATATTCTAATATCCTAAAATAACATTTATCCTAATCTGATTAATTGAAAATAAAATAAAGTCCTAATGTAAAATAGGAAATTGGTGTTTCCAACTATAACTTGCATGCAACAGGTCTTCAAAACTTCCAATAATAAACTGCCTAATTGACTTGCATGACAAGGCGGAATGTTCCAGAATGTCAGTAGTGCAGGTGCGTCAACTTTAAGCCCGATTAAAACCTTGATGCAGCGAGTGTCTCTCCAAACTCAAAACATTAAAGTTTTATATCTCTTTCTTAGGGTTCCACAACATTTTTAATCATCTTAATCGAAGCTCGAATGAGAGAGTTATGCCCAAATTACAAAGCGATGTCGAAACTGTCCGAATTCACCTAATTTGTTCCGTTTTGCATTTAATGCCTCCATTTGCATCCTAAATAAAAATAGAATAATAATGAGTACATTTAAGCAACAAATAAGTATAAAAGATAAGACATTAAGGGGGGAAATATGACATTTTGCATTCTCATCAGGGAGAGTACACCATGAGCCTGAGAGATACGGTTATCATATGACTCAACATGGTGACGTACTTGTCTACCAAGACGATGACTCCAGAACCTACGAAGATAATATATCGGATCCAGATTCTGTTAAATGGCTTGAAGCCATGAAATCTGAGATAGACTCCATGTACCAAAACCAACTATGGTCTCTAGTAGAACCACCTAAAGGGGTAAAACTCATAGGGTGTAAATGGGTCTTCAAGAACAAGACTGACATGGATGGCAAGGTGCACACTTATAAAGCACGACTGGTTGCCAAAGGTTTCAAACAACATGGTATTGACTATGAGGAAACCTTTTCGCCGGTTGCCATGATTAAATCCATCCGGATTATGCTTGCGATTGCTACATATCCTGATTATGAGATTGGGCAAATGGATGCCAAAACGGGTTTCCTAAACGGAAACTTGAAGAGGATGTGTATATGACACAACTCGATGGTTTTGTTCTTGATGGGCAAGCTGAGAAGGTATGCAAGTTGTAGAGATCCATTTATGGACTCAAGCAAGCTTCAAGGAGCTAGAACATTTGTTTTGATGAAGCCGTAAAACAATTCGGTTTTATCAAGAATGAAGATGAGCCTTGTGTTTACAAGAAAGTGAGTGGGAGAACATTGGCATTTCTAGTGTTGTATGTCGATGACACACTTCTGATCGGGAATGATATACCAAACTTGCAATCGGTAAAGATTTGGTTATCCAAGTGCTTCTCCATGAAAGACTTAGGAGAAGCAACCTACATCCTCGGAATAAAGATGTACCGAGATAGATCACGTAGGTTGCTTGGCCTAAGTCAGAGTACATACATTGACAAGGTATTGAAGAGATTTAGTATGGAAGAATCCAAGAAGGGATTTCTTTCGATGTCACATGGTGTCTATCTCTCTAAGGATATGTGTCCTAAAACACACAATGAGAGAGATAGAATGAAGAGGATCCCATATGCGTCAACAATTGGATCCATCATGTATGCCATGTTATGTACTCGAATTGATGTCTCATGTGCATTAAGCACTTGTAGTAGATATCAATTGGATCCAAGTGAGTGTCACTGGATAGCTGTCAAGAACATCCTTAAGTACTTGAAGAGGACTAAGGACATGTTCTTGGTTTATGGAGGGGAAGATGAGCTCACTGTAGGAGGATACAATGATGCTAGTTTCCAAACGAATAAAGATGATTATCGATAGCAATGAGGGTTTGTATTTTATCTCAATAGGGGTGCAGTGAGCTGGAAAAGCTCCAAGCAAAGCATTGTAGCAGACTCTACAATGGAGGCTGAGTATATTGCATTATCCGATGCGGCCAAGGAGGTAATCTGGATTAAAAAGTTCGTCACCGAACTTGGTGTGGTTTCCATGATTGTTGATTTGATAGATGTCTATTGTGACAACAATGGAGCAATTGCTCAAGCAAAGGAACCATGGTCTCACCAGAAGTCCAGACACATACTCAGACGTTTTCATCTTATCAGAGAAATAGCTGAGAGAAAAGATGTATAGATCAGTAAAGTGCATACTGATGACAATCTCGCCGATCCACTAACGAAACCTCTGTCACAGCAGAAGCATGAAAAACACTTAAGGTCATTCGGTATTAAATACATGAATGATTGGCTATAGTGTAAGTGGGAGATTGTTAGAGTAGGTGCCCTAGAGCCAATCAATTATTGTAAAATTGACTATGTAATAAATGTTTATTTATCAATAAAATGCATATTCTTCTATATCGTGTATGTAACGATATATGTCCTTAGGATGGTAGAACCGTGACAAGGGTATCAAGTGTTTCAAATCTTGATAGTAAGAACCCTATGATCACATATAGTGGCCATTCTAGAAACGTCCATAGCCTTAGTATTATTCTAACCAAGGACATAGATAACACGATAAGGCTATCATAGTGTTGAACGACCTTGTCGAAAGGTAGTGACTGATCTCACTTGTCAAGGTTGTTTGTCGACAACCTGGTGCAACGCATGGGTGCTTGCTAGAGGCAAGTTCACTGGACAGACCCACCAAAGGATTCCATATGGATGGTAACCCCAGTGTCNTTTTAGGACTTGTAATTCCTTGTCCACTCATGTTTACAAGTGTTTTAGGACTTGTAAACGTATCAATTGCTCGAGTTTAGATTTTACCTTCTGGAGATAGGACGCCATTTTATCCTCTTTTTCCTAATACTCTCCAAAAATTTGGTAGACCACGAGCTAAGAGTCATTGTATACTTTGATCCACTTTGCCCCCATTTCTTTAGCGACGCGGATCCTCATGAGCATGGCTTCATACTCTGCCTCATTATTCAAGACGGCAAACCCAAATCTGACTATAGCTCAGATTGGGTTCCCTTCAAGACTTTCGAGCAGGAACCCGGCTCCTACCCCCTTGTAACACCTATATCAAGGTACATAACTCTATTTATACCTTAAGTTGTAACGTCACATTAAGGTGAATGATTGAAAGTTGGCATGAAGCAAATTTTTCATATTTCGCTGCAGCAATGAACTTACTGCCCTAATTCGTGCTTTTAGAAATTCAGGCTTCACCATGGCAAGAAAAGAATTTCGCCGCGGCAATGAATTCTCTGGAATTTTTGAGAAAATTCTATAAAACTTGATCAGGGGTAAAATGGTCATTTCACTCATAATTAGATAAAAGAGTGGGGAGTGAAAAGAAGTAGAATAACATGGAGAACTAAGAGAAATGAGGGCAATCTTGTAATTGACTAAAGGGCAAAGATGGAATTTCTTAGAAAGTGCAAGGGTAAAATGGGAATCTATAAATATTATTATGTAGTATTAAGGATTCAAGACAGGAAACCCTAGCCATTCCACCCTTGTACACGCCACCCTTCATCCCAAGTGCTCTCAATTTTCTTCAATCACTTTTCAAGGAAGTTCATAGAATTTGACCTAAGTTTGATAGATTTTCAATCCTAAGCATCCATAGGTAAGATTCTAGCACCAAGATGTGAGATTAAATTTTAAAGTCTTGAATTCTTATGGTTTTATATGCTTAGGGTTTAAGAGGTAGAGAGTTCTACCAAAGGGAGGTTATAGTGTTAGAGTTGTTCAACTTTAAGGTAAGTAAGTCCAACTCTAGCTTTGATTTGATCAATAGTTGTGTAGANAATATGTGGCTACAGTGGGATTGAGTTGATGCTCAATCCAATTTAATATTCTTGTCATTGGTCCAGTAACTGAATACAAACATGTTGAGGATATTTGAGGTTGACACTATTTCTATACCTCAGTCTCGATGAGATAACAGTTGATGAAAGGATTTGATTGCACAGTAACCATATCGTTGACAGGCTGCGGTTTCGCTAAATCCGAATCTATCGGGTGGCCATGATGCCTTGCTAGGGGCCAATCTTGGTCTGTGTGTAGTGAGACGATTAATTGGTGTTAATGGTGATGCTACACACTACCGATATGATGAGGAGCCTACGGGTCACACACTTAGAAGATAATTTAAGAATCAATTTGTGAGAAGGGTATTTTTGTCTTCTAGGATGAAAGGGTATTTTGGTAATCTCACAGTGCAATTAAATTTGCTAAGGTTGTTGCCTGTATTTAATTTTATTATTAAAATTAAATTAGAGAGATTATATTTAAATATATCTCTATATATATTTAAGTGAATTATTATTATTAATTAAATATTAATATATTATTATATATTAATTGATTTTAATTATAATAATAATTAATTAATTAAAATACCATAAAGGGTGTGTTTGGTTGCAAGGGTAAACTAGGGTTGGAGCCCATGGCTATTCCTAAGTGAAATAGGGTTTTAATTGTTGCACTATATAAATGTAACTTAAAATTGAAACATAGGAGAATAATTCATTCAATTAAAACCCTAGCCACCCTATCTCTCTCTCTCTCAAGAAGAAAACTTTCCTTGTTCTTCTTTCTTGATTCTTGAAGCTCTTGATTGTTCTAGCAAAATAATCAAGGGTTCTACGGATTATCTTTGTGTGGACTTCGATGAGTGCGATCCTACTTTAGATCGATTGGCAAAAAATCACGTGAACAGTAGATGGTGAATAGTAACCATAAACAGTAGACGGTGAACAGTAATCGTGAACAATAATCATAAACAGTGTTCCTGTCCGAAGTCAGAGATATTCGGAGGAGCCTTCAAACGTACATAAGTATTCTAATCCTTGAATGGATTTACTTTATACAGATTTTGTTTATAAACATGTAAACGATATAATCTATACTCGGATCTTGGCAAAGAAAGGTAATTGATTTATCGATTGAATTTTTGTTTTTCCGCTGCGTATGGTAGATCAATTACCTAACAATACTTTTATTTCTACAGAGTCATTTTTTTTTGTTCTGATCAAACTTAACACAAAGTATTCGAATTTTCTCCAAGTTATGTGTAGCTCTCTTCTTTAGGAACTTTTCAAATAAATAAGAACATCTCTGCCTCTCTTTAACCCGTGAGTTTGGACTACTTTGTCCGTCTCGAGTTTTTGTCACCGATTAATGATCGATTTTTTTGACATGTTTTACCTCTAGCGTTCCCGAGTTTTAACTTCGCCGTGCTAGGGAATTTTTCACTTGATGAGTAAATTCGGTGTGGCTTATAAGCTAAGCTGCCTTTTCTTTTTCGAACTCTTTGACTTGAGTTTTAAGATGTAGTCGCTTAGTTATGATTTTGAAACAACATATAAATATAAAACAAAACACAAAAGTATGAATGATCCCTCTTTTATCGATAATTGAAATTTGGCTGTAAGAGACCTTACATTGGTTAAGAGAACAAGATAGAACAAAATTGAAACCCGATTTGCTTACTAGTATACCTCATATGCTCGGCATTCCATGCTCGCAATACAACTTCACCACTGAGGTGTTCCAAGTGAAAGTTCCTAGTACGATCTTTTCAGTGATCCTTAAAAGACCTTCCCTTTGGCCAACGTGCCCCATTTCGGGTTTGTGTTACTCGGACAACCTTTCTGTGAACTAGGTCACCTATTCTAAATCTTCATTTCTTGACCTTGGAGTTAAATACCTTTGGCTCACTGTTGCTAGTTTGCAACCCTAAGCTAAACTAGCCCGTGCTCTTCGATTGATCCCGCCTTAACTATGAAGATCTTCGTTATTTTCTTCATCGAAGACCTCTTCCAAAATGAACTAATCCCTACTTCTACCAGCATTGCTCGCATCCATAAGAAGCGAGATAGGGTCTCCTCCTGTCGAGCTTCTAGCAGCATCATTCTATATGACATAAGGCCTCAGAAACTTCATCGCCCTTTTTCCTTTGAAAGTTCGAGCTTCTTCTTGATGGTGTGCTTGATTACTTTTATCATTTCTACCTTGTCCTTTGGCTTGGGGTCGGTAGACCAGAGGAGACTTTTCTTGATGTCGAGCCTTTTGCAGAATTATTAGAAGTCTTCGTATTGAACTACTTTCCATTATTGGTTTGACGGTATGGGGATTATGATCTACAAATGATTTTTTGCGATGAAATCTGATCCAAATCCAACCATTTGCAACAACAAAACAACACAAAAATATGCCCTAAACTACTTAAATCTGCCAACACAAATGGAGCAATGTCACACTTACTTGCATTTTAGATTAGACAAGAATGACCATTCACCTAAAGGATCTCCACCAACTTGAATCATTCCACCACACATCTCCTTGCCAAGACTTGGATAAAGAATCTCATAAAACACAAAGTTCTCTCAATGGTTAAACCAAGTTTTTGATATTTCATGAACTAACTTTACAAGAGAATAATTGCCTTTATATAGGCAATTACAAGGTTAAAGAGTAATCAACAATACAATACAAGAAATGAAATTATAATATTACACAAATCCAAGCCTTCCATTCAAAAAAGCCTACCCTTTAATGCAAAAGGGACTGATTCCCTAATTCTAGGGTTCATGTCTTTAACCACCCCATTAGTTGAAAAAACTCACTATTAGCCCAAACTTGATCATGATCCTAATCAAGTCAATATAAAAGGTGTAGAGATGTGCCTTGAAGATCTTGCATTGGATCCAATAAAGGTTCAAGTGACTTTCCCCTTTGAATGAGAATTGGGCCAAATGGTTCACACTTCAACACTTGGGCTTCTCTCTTGGTGACTTGAGCTTCCTTTGTTGGCTTGGACTTGGAATGGTTGGTCGAAGTGCTTGGGCTCTCTCTCCCCTTGGAACTTGCTTGGGCCGAATCTCCTCCATGCTTTCCACACCCACAATCCAAGTGTTTGGTGAGACTTGGATGAATTCTTTGACTCAACCGAATTAGCAAGTGTTTTAGGACTTGTAATTCCTTGTTCACCATGTTTACAAGTGTTTTAGGCATTGTAAACGTATCATCCTCCTCTCGAGTTGAGAAGGTTTGCCCTCAAATCCAAATCGTCCACCAATATGGCTTAGATCCCCCACATTGAAGTGGCTAGAACTCTCCCATACTCACTAGGCAACTCCACCTATATCATATCATTTACCCTCTCAACAATCTCAAAGGTCCACAGCCTAGGACTAATTTAGTTTCCCTCTTACTTGAAACCTCTCCTTTCTCAAGTGAATCCAACCCAATCCCTCGTTGGAAAAGCTTAGGTTTTCTATGCTGTTTCCTTATTCTTGATCTCTCATTTGATTTTTCTATTTGAGCTCTCACGGTTTCATGGATTTCCTTCATTTGTTTCAACTTCTCATTAGCATTCACACTTGGCTCAAAATCAAGGGTTAGGGAAGTGGGATCAAAAGGGATAAGCGGGTTTACTCCATAACACACCTCGAAGGATTGTGACCCGTAGTAGAACTAGGACTTCTATTGTGGGTAAATTTAGCAGTTGCCAATTGCAAATCCCAATCCTTTAAATGCTTACTCACTAAAACTCCTTAGACATTACCCACACCATTATTCACCCACGTCGTTTGTCCATCAGTTTGAGGGTGGTGTGAGGTGCTAAACATTAATTTTGTCCTTAGTCTACCCCATAAACTTCCCAAAATGACTCAAAATTGATCCCCTATCCGAGACAATGGCCTCGGAATGCCTGAAGTCTCACCACTTCTCTAAGAACAATTGGGCAATTTTGGGCATCATCATGCTGGTGGTATGGCATGATATGAAATGGCCATTTTTGAGAATCTATCAACCACTACCATGATGGATATTTCCTCTTTGTGTCCTAGGCAATGCCCCACCCAAAATCCTGCTAAGGTCCTCCAAGGGTGCTCGGCTATGGTTAAAGGTAGGTATGGTCTGGCCTGAATTGACTCTTAGCTCTTTGACATGATCCCACCTTCTATAAAGCTTGAACATCCCCTAACATTTTAGGCCAATAAATATTCCTTGATAGTTTCTAAAGTCTTAGTAACCCCAAATGGCCGTCCCACCCCATTATGCTTCCCTCCTCATAATTAGTTCTCTAAACACTACCTTGGGGACACATAATCTTCTTCTACCCTTAACAAGTACCCATCATGCATAATTTTTTCAAAACCAGGTTTCCCACACTCATTATGCATGTTTTCATCATCCAAATCTTCCTCAAACACAATTCACATTATTTCAAAACCTAGAACTCTAGAATCAAGTAAAGAAGTAGGCATACCTATCTAGAGAGTGCATTGCTACAACATTGTGTGATCCTTGTTTGTAATTCAGCACAAAAGAAACGTTGGATGAACTCAACCCATTCAGCAGTCTTGTGTTGAGTTTACGCTGCCCATGATGAATGACCCTCAAAGCTTGGTGGTCCGAATGGAGGACAAATTTGTTTTCGCTGAAGGTATGACTCCAATTGTCAGTGCTCTCCCTATAGCATAAAACTCCTTATCATAAGTGCTATCTTCCTCCTTGAATCACTAGGCTTCTCACATAAGTATGCTATTGTCCTCTTGGTTGATTCAAAACTGCCCCAATGCCAACACCACTGCATCGCATTCTACTTCAACTCAAGTGTCTAGGGTTAAGGTTTGGTTAAGGGGTGTTTGGTTGTGAAGGAAATGGGTTTAGTTGACTTTGGAGGGAATTGGTTGGTTTTGGGTGGGTGGCAATGGGTTCAGTTAGAAGGGAACAAGGTGTAAGGGATTTGGTTGGGGAATGGTTTGTGAGAGAAAAAATTGTTCATCACGTGTACACAAGTGAATTTTGAAACCACTTAAGCAAAGAACTCCAAATCCGGCAATGTAGACTCCAAAATCCGGCCACACTTCATTCAATCAATCCTACTCTCCAATTCACAACCTAACTCTGATACCAAATGTCCAAATCCAACCAATTTGCAACAACAAACAACACAAAAATATGCCCTAAACTACTAAGCTCAAGCTTAATTCGGCCAACACAAATGGAGCAATGTCACACTTACTTGCAATTTTAATTAAGACAATGAGAACACATGCATTCAAGCCTAAGAAATTCTCCACCAACTGATCGATTCACCACCAAATCTCCTTGCCAAGACTTGGATAAAGAAATCTCAATAAGAACACAAAGTTCTCTCAATGGTTAAACCAGTTTTTGATATTTCATAACTAACTTTACAAGGAGATATAATTGCCTTTATATAGGCATACAAGGTTAGAAGAGTTCAACAAATACAATACAAGAATGAAATTAAATTAAATTATACACAAAAATTAAAACCTTCCATTCAAAAATAAGGCCATACCATTTAATGCAAAAGGGACTGATTCCCTAATTCCTAGGGTTCATGTCTTTAACCACCCCATTAGTTTGAAAAAAAACCACTTTATTAGCCCAACTGATCAATGATCCTATACTAACAGTCTATATAAGGGTGTAAGAGATTGGGCCTTGAAGATCTTGCAATTGGATCCAATAAAGGTTCAAGTGGACTTTCCCCTTTGGAATGAGAATTGAGCCGAATGTTTCACTTAACACTTGGGCTTCTCTCTTGGTGGACTTGGAGCTTCCTTGTTGGCTGGACTTGGAATGGTTTGGGCCAAAGTGCTTGGGCTCCGTCTCTCCTCCTTGACACTTGCTTGGCCGAATCTCCTCCAATGCTTTCCCACCACAGTCCAAATCATGTTTTAGGACTTGATGAAATTCTTTGACTCAACCGAATTAGCAAGTTTTTTTAGGGACTTGTAATTCCTTGTTCACTCATGTTTACAATGTTTTATAGGACTTGTAAACGTATCAAAATCATTTAGCTCTTCGAAGTGTGTAGCTAAAGGCTTAGCTTTTGCCACTTAGTGAATTAATCAACTACGATCACTACGAACTTGACCGCCTCCTTTTCTGAGGCAAAAGCCTATCAGATCGATCCCAGATCGTAGATGGCTATGGGCTTGCAAGTGGTGAACCTCTTAGGGGAGCTTGCTGAATATATCTATGACTTCTTCGACATTTGTCGCCCTTTTGTTCGAAATAGCGTATCGTCGAAGACTGTCGGCCAATAATATCCCTGGCATAGTACTTTAATATGCCAAGGATCTCCCCGCCGCGTGTTTCCCACTAATACCTTTCATGGATTTCCTTCAGATGTACTCCGCTCTTTATGATCAACACCTCGCGGAGAGTGGAATTATAGCCTCACTTAAACATTTGCTATGTTAAGCATATATCGAGCTAATTTTGCTCAAAGGGTTTTGGCTTCTTTTTTTCCCTCGGGCACTGTCCTTCTCTCAAGTAACACATTATTGAATCCATCTAGCGTTACCTTTGCCTTGTCACCCAAACTTATTCTTACCACTGGAGATGCTTGGACTGAGGAATTAAACAAGAATAGAATCAACCGCTTATTTGGCTCATTTGTTGAAGCCAGGCGAGCTAGAGCACGACCACTGAATTCTTCTTCCTAGGAGATCGTAGAATTGCATAAGTTTTAAATTGCTGATCCAAATCCCAACCAATTTTCAAACAACAACACAAAATATGCCTAAACTTAAGTCAAATTCGGCCAAACCAATGGAAGCAATGTTCACTTACTTGCAAATTTTAGGTTTAAGACAGATGAACACTTCAAGCATAAAGGAATTCTCCACCACTTGAATCGATTCACCACAATCTCCTTGCCAAGACTTGGGATAAAGAAATCTCATAAGAACACAAAGTTCTCTCAATGGTTAAATCAAGTTTTTGATAATTTTCAATGAACCACCTTACAAAGGAGAATGTTGCCTTTATATAGGCAATTACAAGGTTAAAAGAGTAATCAACAAATCATTACAAAAGAAATGAAAATAATAAATATTACACAAAAAATCTTACAAGCCTTCCATTCAAAATTAAGGCCATCCCATTTAATGCAAAAAAGGGACAGTGATTCCCTAATTCGAGGTTCATGTCTTTAACCACCCTATAGTTGAAAAAACTACTTTATAGCCCAAAACTTGATCAATGATCCAATCAATTCTACAATAAGGGTGCAAGAGATTGGGCCTTGAAGATCTTGCATTGGATCCAATAATGCGGTTCAAGTGGACTTTCCCCCTTTGGAATGAGCATTGGGCTGAATGGGCTTACTCTCAACACTTTGTCTCTCTTTGGTGGATTGAGCTCCTTTGTTGGCTTGGACTGGAATGGTTTGGGCCGGTGCTGGGCTCTCCTCTCTCCCTTTGGGACTTGCTTGGGCCGATCTCCTCCATGCTTTCCACACTCCCCAATCCAGTGGTTTTAGGACTGAAATGAAATTCTTTGATTCAACCGAATTAAACAATTTGTTTTAGGACTTGTAATCCTTGTCCCACTCATGTTCAATGTTTAAGGACTTGTAAACGTACAATTGCTCGAGTTTAGATTTTACACCTTCTAGATAGGACCGCCATTTTATCCTCTTTTTTCCTAATACTCTCTCCAAATTTGGTAGCACACGAGCTAAGAGTCATTGTATACTTTGATCCCTTTGCCCCCTTTCTTTAGCGACGCGGATCCTCATGAGTGGCTTCATACTCCTGCCTCATTATTCAAGCAACGCAAACCCAATCTACTATAGCTCAGATTGGTTTCCCTTCAAGACTTTCGAGCAGGAACCCGGTCTCACTACCCCATCCCTTGTAATACCTATATCAGGTACTACTTGATTTTGATCACTTCGTTGTACTCACATTAAGGTGAATGATTGAAAGTTGGCATGAAGCAAATTTTTTCATATTTCGCTGCAGCAAGAATGACTTACTTCCCTAATTCGTGCTTTAAAATTCAGGCTCACCATGGCAAGAAAAGAATTTCGCCGCGGCAATGAATTCTCTGAATTTTTGAGAAAATTCTATAAAACTTGATCAGGGTGTAAAATGGTCATTTCACTCATAATTAGTATAAAGAGTGGGGAAGTAAAAGAGTAAATACTGAGGGAACTAAGAGAAATGAGGGCAATCTTGAATTGACTAAAGGCAAAGATGGAATTTCTTAGAAGTGCAGGTAATGGGAATCTATAATATATATTATGTTAGTATTAGGATTCAAGACGGAAACCCTACCTTCCACCCCTCCCCTGTACACGCCCACCCTTCATCTCCCATGCTCTCAATTTCTCTTCAACCAATTTCAAGGAAGTTCCTAGAATTTGACCTAAGTTTGTAGATTTTCAATCTACAGCATCCATAGGTAGAGATTCCTAGCGACAAGATTGAGTTAAATTTTAAAGTCTTGATTCCTATATGGTTTTTATATGCTTAGGGTTTAAGAGGTAGAAGTTCTACCAAAAGGGAGGTTATATGTTAAGTTTCAAACTTTAAGGTAAGTAAGTCCACGCTAGCTTTGATTTGATCAATAGTTGTGTAGAAGTAATTCCATGTAGGTTTGTGTAGTGTTTGGATGATGAAATTATTGATTGAATTGAGGTTGAGTGATGTGTAAATCCATGGCCATGAAAGTGATTTTTAAGTCTGAATGAGTTGGTGGAATTTTGGATGAATTATGGAATGGATGTGTTGAATTTTGAGTGTGGTTTTATATGCCAGTTGATGCTTTGGCTTTAGGGAGTTTTTACTCCGATTTTGGGTGGCTTGAGAGAGATGTAGAAGTGTAGCTAATTTATGTTTTGCATGTGCATTAAATTGTTTATGAATGAAATTTCAAAGAGAAATGCATGCATCATAGGTTGTTTATATTACCTTGTCATGGTATTGTTGTGGGTAGAGAATAATAGTACTATAATGTTATCTTTATGTACCATATCCATTTTTTTTACATTTGAGTATTTGAATTTAGAAAGAATAGCAAAGAATAAACATATATTATAAATGAGAACATTAAAGAACAACCATAGCAAGATAATAAGAGAAAGAAAGAAAAGAAATTACTTGAAGATTCCATTTTTTTTTAAAAGAACATATTTGAAGAATTTATACATACTGAATTTTTATTTAAAAAGAAATATAAATGTTATATGAGCAGATTGTTGCGATGGGGAACCCGTGAGTGACAGAAAAGCAGAATAGTCCCACATGCATGCCACCATCAGTGAGCGGCCTCAGAATAGAAGAATAGAATTTGTACAGTTCGTTAGAAGTGCATGTGGATGAGGACTGTACCTAGAAAGAATTTCATAATACACTTACACGGCCAGGGTTCCGAATCCATGCCTCAATCGAGTTTGATCGGCAAATTAGAATAGAAACAGAAAAGAAAGAATAGAAACAGAAAAGAAAGAATAGAAACAAAAAAGAAAGAATAGAAACAGAAAAGAAAGAAGAGAAACAGAGAAAGAAAGAGATATAGAAAAAGAAAGAAACACAGAAAAAAAGAAAGAAAAACAAAAAACAAACAGAAAACAAAATGAGAATAGAAGACAGAATAAGAAAACAGAGAAAACCGAAAAGAAAATGCATCTCCTAGAAAAAGTTTATTTGTGCATGTGCATTATGTTACTTCTACTAACCAAAATCTCTTGTGTGATTTAGTGATATTCCAGTTTTTATTAAGTATTCTTATATGTTGGTAAGTGACAAATTAGAATATTAGAAAGAACGAAGAAGAATAGAGAAGCTTGATGTAAGGAAGGAAACCCATAATACGAGTAACGGAGGAAGAATAGTAGTATAGTGGGTTTACTTACTGAGCAATTAGTGCTCACTCCGTTGATTTCACTGTTTTTGCAAGTACTAGATGAGATGCGGTCAAGTGGAACGTCAATTAGAGGAGGAGTTTGGCACCACTATCTGAGAATATTTTGTACTTATTATGTATCTTAGTTCCTTTATGTAAAGATATGTAAATAAATTAGAGTTAGTTGTTTCGGCCCTACATTACATACTTATATCTATATATGTTTTCTATGAGATATTTAATGAGTTTGACTTTATATCTCCCAAGGTATACTAGCTAGAGAGTATCTTACACCTTTTCTCATTCGAGGACCCATCCACGTACAAGGTCCACTGCCATAAACTATTGAGTTTTGGCCTTGCTGGCTTGTTCACTTCCGAGGTGCTTGCTTCAGGCGGGCTTATCTCCCCCTTGGGCTAGTATGAGAATTCTGAGATGAAATCAGCCAAAGCCCATCCCTTGATTACGATTCTTGGGATATACTTGATGTCGTGCTTACTCATCTCCATAATCCACTAAATTAACCGACTTGATGCCTTGGGCTTCTGCATTATCTTTTTCAGTGGAAGATTTGTTAAGACATGTATAGAGTGTGCCTGAAAATAGGGCCGTACCTTTCGAGCTGCTATGTTGAGTGCATAGGCAAGCATTTCCAAATTGAGATACCTGGTCTCGGCATTGAGCAACTGCTTGCTCACATAGTACACTGGCCACTACACTCCTCCTTCTTTGCGTACCAAAGTCGCGTTGATTACGAACTTAGATACGAATAAGTATAACAGTAAGGGCTCACATAGGATGGGCTTTGACAATAAAGGAGGCTGCCCTAGGTGCCTCTTTAATTCTTGGAATGCTTTCTCGTACTCCTTTGTCCACCTGAAACCCTTGTGGCCCGTCAAGGTTTCAAAGAAAGGCAAGCACCTCTCTATAGCTCGGGAAATGAACCTGCTTAGTACGGCCAATCCTCTTGTCAAACTCTGAACCTGCTTTATTTTAGCTAGGCTTTTCATGTTCAGGAGAGCTTGAATCTTGTCTGGGTTGGCTACAACTATTAGGAAACGATCCATATACGCAGCGGAAAACAAAAACATAATAACAAGAATCATTCCCATTGAGCCAAGATCAAATGTATAATTTTACAGTTTATGTTAAAATAGAAATCTGCAGAAATATTAATCATGAGTTTAGAAACCTTATGCACGTTTAGAGGCTCCTCCAAATTTGTCAATGAACGTTTTTGCTACCGACCCAAGTATAGGATCGAACCCACGTAGTCCACACGAAGACAATCACAAAGAACTGAGAAGGGATTTGCTAGATCCTTTTTAGCTTTAAGATTAAGAAGAAAATCAATGAAATTGATTTTCGGGCAAGAATGAATTCTGTCATGGGAGAAGAAATGGGGCTACTGTGTCTTTCACTTTTTCAATAAAAATGAACTAATGAAAATCTCTTAAATTTTTACATATAATCTTTTTCTTTTATAGTAAAACTTTAATGCGCTATTCCCATATGGAATAGCCTTGGGCTCCAGCCCAAACATCCTATGTTACCAAACACTCCCAATTAGATATTTTATTTTTATTTCATCATTATCTCAATTAAATCAATTAATATATATTTAATCTATATTAACATTTAACAATAATGATGGTTTAATTAAATATATGCGAACACATATTTAAATGTAATTTCACTTATTTAATTTTTCTAATAAATTAAATAAAGGCTACGACCTCAGCAAATTAAATTACACTGTGAAATTACCAAAATACCCTTTTGCCTAAAAAGACAAAAACGCCATTCTTTCTTCCTGAGTCTTAAATTATCTTCTATGTGCGTGACCCATAGGCTCCTCATCATACCG